>NC_064812.1:8982710-9011719 GCF_023721935.1 Panthera uncia | reverse complement strand
AGGGAGGAAAGGGAGGGAGGAAGGAAGGGAGGGAGGAAAGGAAAGAGAGGGAGGAAGGAAGGGAGGAAAGGGAGGGAGGAAAGGGAGGGAGGGAGGCAAGGGAGGGAGGAAAGGGAGGGAGGGAGGAAGGAAGGAAGGAAAGGAAGGAAGGAAAGAAAGACAGGAAGAAGAGAGGGAGGGAGGGAAGAAGAAAGGATGGAGAGAGGAAGGGAGGAAGGGAGGAAAGGGAGGGAGGAAGGAAAGAAGGGAGGAAAAGGAGGCGAAGGAAGGAAAGGAAGAAGGGAGGGAGGGAAGGAAAGAGATGGAGGAAGGAAGGGAGGAAAGGGAGGGAGGGAGGGAGGAAGGAAGGAAGGGAGCGAAGAAGAAAGGAGGGAGAGAGGAAGGAAGAAGGAGAGGAAAGAAGGGAGAGATAGAGGAAATGCTTTGTTCCCGGGAGGCCTGAGCCTGTGGCCCACAAAACCATAGAACTTTGTTCACCTGCAAAGATGAAGTTCAAAGTCACCCCACTAGGTTCTGCTTCACAGAGCCTCAACGAGATTCCCGTCCCCCACTGGCCACACGAGTGTCCTCGGAGGGAGCAGACGCAGGTGGAGGAACCCCTTGTGACAGGTAGAGAAAACACAGCTTCCCTGAGTGCCCGTGGGGGTGGGGGTGGCGGTGCCAGAGGGGCTCTATAAAGGCTCCCTGGCCAGAGCCTAGGGCGGGCAGTGGCTTGTTCGCCTTCGTCCCCGGACGGGCCCACAGAAATGGTCCTGGCCCCGTGGGTCCTCAGTCTGCTGGGCTCAGCCTGCTTGGTGTCGGCCAACATCTTTGGTGAGTTGCGGGTTCAAGGCCACGGAGCAGAGGGTCTGGAGGGAGCTCTGGGGTCACAGCCCCGACGCCCGCCAGGCTCTGCCCCTGCGCCTGGGAACATTTGTGATCTCGTTTAGTCCCCACGTGTCCTGCGGACGGTTTTCCGATGAAGAGACAGTGATTTTGAGAGTCGGACTAAGTTACCTTGAGGGCACGGAGCCAGCGATTGGTGGGAGAGGAGGTGGGAAATCAGATCTTCCCAATTCAGTTTGAGCTCAGCCCACCCGATCCTGTTAGTGAGTTTTGGCGTTGATACCTGGTTTTATTCCCTTGGTCTTGGGCCGAGGTCATCCACGTGAGGCGTTTGAGAAGTCATCGGCAGGTAGTGAAGAAAAACCACAGCAAACCAAAAACCACATCCACCTGTGCAGCGAAATAGAGGCGGTGAAATAGTGAGCAGAGGTTGGCCACTTGCTGTGGGACTTTGGATAAGTGTCAGCTTCCCTTCTCTCTTTGCAAAAGGAAGACAGGGACACTAACCTCCCGACCCGGTCGTGATCTCCAAGTGCGAGCCTGCATGTCACATGCGTTCTCAAAGGACGCCTGACCCATGGGGGTTGCTGATTAATTTGCATTCCTGACCCGGGCCAGGAGAGGCTCTGCCCACAGGGAACCGCTTGATAAATTCAAGAACACCATCTTTCTGGCGCTCGGACGCCGTGGCTCGGGGGAACGCGGTGTCTGAGGGTTGGCTTTGAACCCTTCTCTTTGCAGCTGTGTGACCTCGAGCAGGTGGCTTTCACAGTGTTAGTGCCACGTGGGGAAGCTGCAGGTATCACCAGCCCAGGGGAGGCTGAGGGTTAAATGAGCTAAAGTCCTACTTGGAAACGTGTGAATCGCGAACTTGGAAACAACATTGCGAGTCAGAACGTAATTAGTGCTGATGACGCCAGGAGAGCACCTGTGCTGCAGGGACCCCCATCTTTGCTACTGGAATCCCATCCACCCCCCTCCTTGATGAGCTGCTTCCCTTTTCCCAGAATACCAGGTGGACGCCCAGCCTCTACGTCCCTGCGAGCTGCAGAGGGAGAGGGCGTTTCTGAAGCGAGCAGACTATGTTCCTCAGTGCACAGAAGACGGCAGCTACCAGTAAGGCTGCCCCAGCCCTGTGCACTCCTGGGGCCCCCAAGAGACCTTAAGGCCCTGCACTGAGCCCTCACCAGCCCCCCTCCCCCCCACCCCCCTGAAACGTGACAGGTGGCCACTGTCAGGTGGGTGGGCCCCGCCTCTAGGTTCAGTTCCCCCAGGCTAATGGACTGGATAATATGACCCAGAGCGTCCCGGTCCCTGTTTCATCCCAGCCAGGGCCAAGAACTTCTCTTCTTTTCCTGCCCAAACTTTCAGCCCGTTTCCTTTTTTTTTTTTACATTTTTTTAAATGTTTATTTATTTTTGAGAGAGAGGGGAAGTAGGGGCAGAGAGAGAGGGAGACGCAGAATCCGAAGCAGGCTCCAGGCTCTGAGCTGTCCGCACAGAGCCTGATGCGGGGCTCGAACCCACAACCTCAGAGATCATGACATGAGCTGAAGTCGGATGCTCAACTGGTTGAGCCACCCAGGTGCCCCAGCCCATTTGCTGTAATGAAAGGTGGGGGGGGGGGCGGAGTGATTTCTGCTTTGGCGCCTCTTCCCCGCATGTGCTCTTGAGAAGTCAGAGCTGGAGCCAGAGCTCCTCTCTGGAAGGGGATTTGGGCTGCCCTAATGTGAACTCGCATCCAGGACCCTGTCCCTGTAGAGTGGAGTGGTAATCTGAGCAGTCCCCCTCCCCCCCCAGAATGCACGGGGATCCTTCATGCGGGCTTGGATGTTCACTTTCCCTGCTATTGTGGTCACGCTGGACTCGGGGAGTCTGTGGACTGTGTTCTGGGGACCCCCCTCCCCCAGGAAGCATCCCCACCTCCCTTCATTTCCTGTGCGTTCTCAGCACTCTTCCCCCCTCGCAAGAGCACAGAGACCCTCTGCTCCGCTCCCCGCTTGGGCCTCTGGGAAGGGTGGAGGGGCACAGGAGGTGCGGGAAGGCTCACCTTCGCCAGCCCTGTTTATGTCGCCGTAACATCGTGGCCGGAGCCGAAGCGGGACCCTTGACCGACGGAGCTAGGCCAGGTGCCCCAGGTTCTCCCTAATTTAATTGAATTAAAACTTGACAGAAGGGAAAGGGAGAAGGAAGGGAAGCCGGGTTGTGGCTTTGGGGCCCAGTAACTCTGCGTGTGGTGTCTCTCTCCCCGCCCGCAGGACAGTCCAGTGCGAGGGTGACGGCGGCTCCTGCTGGTGCGTGGGCGCCGATGGCAAGGAGGTGCCTGGAAGCAGGCAGCCCGGGCGGCCGGTGGCCTGTAAGTGCGTGAGGCGCCGTCCGAGGGAACGGGGGTCTCCCTCTGGCTGCTGGATGTTCCTCTTCCAGTTAGGCTGGGGGTCCCGCACCCGAGGCCCTACTTCCTGCAGGGCTGCAGTGAGAATGCAGTGGGACAGTCGGTCAGCTACTGAGCTCAGGGGACACTGGGGGCCCCTGGAAGCGGGATTAAGCCATATACACCTGGTGTTTCTCACATCAGGTGCGTCTCAAACTTGAGACTTCGGTGAACTCTTCACTGTTAAAATAATCATTATCGCGAATACTGGAAGACACGCAGCCCTCCCCGCCCTCGCCCCCATAAAGCATGTCAGGGCTAAGCCTAAAACAAAGTTCACTTCAAGCTGGTCATCTTGAAATGCGTGATTGAGCCCGGAACCAAAGGTCTCCTTTAAGGAGGAAAGCTCCGTTTTGGGTGCTGGTTGTTTGCTGCCAGCCTTGCGGGCTTGGGGGTTGGGGGGGGGGGGCAGGCTGGCTCCCCAGCGCTGTCGGGCTGAATGACCCTGGCCGGGTCCCCTACCCTCGCTGAGCTGGGGTTCCTCGTCTGTGACAGGAACGTAGGCTCCACCTCACCGGATTTAAAGCATGTGTAAAACACTGGGCACACAGTAGGGATTCAGCGGGGGTGGTGATGGTCAAGGTCACTAATCCACATGCACACGGACACCGAGGAAGGCAGTTGTGTCTCAACCCTGGAGGTGAGAAGGGAGGCCGGGGGTGCTGCAGGGACTCCCGGGCCCACACAGCGAAGGAGTGGGCAGGGCCGTGGGATGCCAGCAGCCAGCCCACAGTGCATTCGCCCCTCCCCTCTGCAGCGCCCGGGCTGTGGGGTGTCTGGTTGACTGACAGGGCCCCGTGGAGCCCCCCACCCCTTCACTTGGCCCACAGGCTGCTGGGAGAAATCCAGGGATAAAGTTGGACAGTCGGAGCGCTGGGCCTGAGCCGGCTGCCTTCTCTGAGGATCCCTGGGTTGTTGTGGGTGGGAAGGATGCGTCCCCGTGTCCAGGGAGGGAGCCCGAAGCCCTGACCCTGCTCTGTGCACCCTCAGGTCTGTCCTTCTGCCAGCTGCAGAGGCAGCAGATCCTGCTGAGAGGCTGTGTTAACAGCACGGCCACATCCTACCTCCCTCAGTGTCAGGATTCGGGGGAGTACGCGCCCGTGCAGTGTGACCCGTGGCGGGGACAGTGCTGGTGCGTGGATGCAGAAGGGATGGAGGTGTACGGGACCCGCCAGCCGGGGAGGCCCACGCGATGTAAGTGTCAGGGGCCCCAGCGTTGCACACGTGCCCAGCGCGTCCAGCTTTCCACACGTAACCGTGACTTTGCCGGGCCTCCCGGCCAGAAGGCAGAGGACCTGGGCCTCAGTACAGAAAATGGGAGCATTTTAGGAAGGCTGTACCCTGCTCATATTTCCACGCATGTGGTATGAACGTGCGCGTCCGGGCTGCAGAAGTGAATGTGCCTCCTTGTCCCTAAGAATACATTTATTTATTTATTAAAAATGTTTTTATTTTATTTTTGAGTGAGAGAGAGAGAGAGAGAGAGAGAGAGACAGAGTGTGAGTAGGGGAGGGGCAGAGAGAGGGAGACACCGAATCCGAAGCAGGCTCCAGACTCTGAGCTGTCAGCACAGAGCCCGACGTGGGGCTCGAACCCATGAACGCGAGATCACGACCTGAGCCGAAGTCGGACGCCCAACCGACTGAGTCACCCAGACGCCCCTATTTATTTATTTTTTAATATCTATTTTTGGGAAAGACGGGGACAGGGTAGCACGAGAGGGGGAGGGGCAGAGAGAGCGGGAGACACCGAACCCGAAGCAGGCTCCGGGCTCTGAGCTGTCAGCACAGAGCCCAATGTAGGGCTCGAACCTGGGAGCCGTGAGACCATGACCTGAGTCGAAATCGGACGCTTAACCGACTGAGCCACCCAGGCGCCCCTCATACCTAAGAATTTAAAATTTTTCCTCTGAAATGCATAGGCCCCAGGAGCTGCGAGATAAGAAACCGCCGTCTCCTCCACAGGGTGGGAGACAGGTCACCCCCTCAGTGCTCTCCGGATGGGCTCTTCCTGCCGGTCCAATGCAAGTTTGTCAACACCACAGACATGATGATCTTCGACCTGGTTCATAGCTACAACAGGTAAGGGGAGCCGGCCTCTGGGGGGAGGCCCACCCCGGGCCATCTCTTCCTGTCCCCTGCCAAAGCTCATGCGCGTGCGGGCTGTCACATGCACAGGCTGCTGGGGACCTCTGAAAGACGACAGTATTTTTAAGGAGGCAAGTGGGCAACAGCCGTTCAAATTAGAAATACGTGGACGCTCCCGCCCAGGCAGCCCAGGGAAATAAAAAGACCCCAGGGTGAAGACATATGTACTGGATGTCTTCTGCCTTGTTTTTCACTGTAGCGGAAAACTGGGGACAAAGTGACGGAGAAACCCAGGGTGGAGAGCTGCATACATGTGCACCCCCCAGAAACACGTATGCAGCCGTTACACAGAACGCACTGGAACTATACCAGTTGATTTGGACGGGATGCTGCCGCACGTATTATGATAATATGGTAAAAGGTACTAGGCGCTTGTGTGATTTTCCCTTTAGAAAACAAGTAAGCAAACATCCTCTTATGTGCCTTTACGATGACCCAACAGCCCTAGTGTCTGTCCAGGACTGGCTGAGCACAGAGGACAGTATGAATCCACACTCGCTGGGGTGGTTACCACGGCCATCGGCCGGGTCAGGTTGCTGCGGAGAAGCAGGAGGAGGGAGAAGGGACTTGGCAGAAAAGGAAAAAAAGAAAGATGTCACTGTGGCAAGCATGGGTATGACCGTATTTATACAGTTTTGTAAATGGTGTGTATATAGGCACCTGTTAAATAAGTTTAAATTTTTTTCATGTTTATTTTTGAGAGAGAGAGAGAAAAAGAGACCGAGTGTGAGTGGGGGAGGGGCAGATAGAGAGGGAGACACAGAATCTGAAGCAGGATCCAGGCTCTGAGTTGTCAGCCCAGAGCCCGCTACGGGGCTCGAACCGGGAGATCCTGACCTGAGCCGAAGTTGGACGCTTAACCGAGGGAGCCACCCAGGCGCCCTGACCTGTAGATAAGTTTAAGGATTTAAATAGCAAACGTAAAAAGGGAGATACAGGATAGATCTTGGCCCAAATATTCGGATAGTTTCTCGTTATTCAAGATGGCTGCTTTATCACTGTATGAGGACGGCACAGACCTGCAGACATGATTGAAACGTCCTAAATAAAAGCAGTAAGCATATTAGGCTGTGAAAACTGCTGGGAATTCTCCGAGAGAACCTGAGCCTCGATGTGGCTGGCTTCCAAAACAGCCCGTTTCTTTCCTTCTGCAAGAGAGAGGATCCCCAGGGGCTGTGCTGGGAGGGGTCACAGGCTAGGGGCCTGTGCACAGGGACTGTCCATAGAGAAGTCTTATTTGAACTGCATATTATTTTAAAAACTGGAACATTTCAAGTTAACTCCATGGAGTTTCTGCTTGTGGAGGTAAAAATAGTTGAACATCAGCAATTTTGTATGTTTCACCTAATACATAAAATCTGAATTCCTGAATCCTCCTGTGACACCAAGAAGCTGGCCTTGAACTGTTCTTTTTGGACTGATTACACACGGTCCAATGCTCTGGGTCCCTCCAGGTGTCCTGTTCCCTGCTTTCGTCTGCATCACCTGCCAGGGCCCGTAGCATTTGCCTTTGTGACCCCCATTCTAACTCTGCCACTGCTTGGCAAAGTGACCTGATCATTTACCCTCTCTGCGTCTCTGTGCCTCAGTGTCTCCACCTGAGATAAGGAGACAGCACCTGCTCCCTAGGTCATGGTGAGGATCTGATGGGGCCTCGTCTTTGAAACCACTGAGACAATTGTGAATTATTACGCAATGATCATGATTGCTCATGTAGTACCCAGCTTTAGCAAACGTGGGTTAGGGTGTTTTTCCTCCCAGGCTTAGAGAATGGTCTTCCTGTGTGCACATAAGAATTTCCAAACAGCCTGATTTACTGATACTCACGGATGCAAACCAGTGTGTGCTCAGTTCAAGTTCAACTGAGTGCTTACTATATACAGGCAATTGGACAATCTTCTGCCTATTTTAATATTTACAAAAAATAATTGGACGGTTAACGTTCTCTAGCATACGGATGAGGAATCTGAAACACAGAGGCTAAGGAGCTCCCCCTGGGAAGCATAATTAGTGGGTTCTAGAGCTGTTTGGCTCTGTTCACTCTCCCACACAACCTTGATTCAACTCTCTTTCCCTGCACAGTAGGCCTGCAGTCTGTGCTTATAATCAGCCTGTGTGCCAGCTTGAGGCACGGTTCATAGCTCCTTCCACAAGAGGGCGGTCGAGTTAAATACAAAAATTCAAGACTAAGCATCCATTGTTTCAGACAGACAAACAAAAAAAACTTACTCCTGAAATGGGATCCTTTCCTTTATGTAAGCAAGCATGTCTCTGGGGGAATTCCGACTTAGGAAGGTCATGGGAAGGGTTGGGTGGTCGGTTACTGGAAGCCCAGCCAATTTCAGGGATTTCTCGATAAGCTGACCTGGGCGTTGCCAGGCCCAGCCGCTCTATGGTGCATGATGGTAGGAGCCACAGAGGCCGTGTAGAGAGTCTAGACTTAGTACCTAAGGCTGCTGATAAAATAAAGGACGGCCAGTTCTATTTGAATTTCAGATAAGCAAGGAGTAATTTTTCTAGCATTAGTATGTCCCCAACATTGCGTCAAGAATTTTGAGCCTGGGGACGGAGATTGGGTATGTCTTGAGTTTAGGATAGAATGGACTGGCTGGGGAAGAGCAAAGTGGGTGCTGGTGGGGGGAGCTCTGTGAGCCCGGAGGCTCCCGCACTGGTCCAGGTGAGAGACGATGTAGGTGTGGATTAGAACACTTGATGGGGGGGGGGACTGTGGGGGAGACAGGGCGGCGGGAGAAGCCTACACAGGATAGAATCCACAGCACTCATTGAAGGTGGAGGGTGAGAGGGAGGAAGAATCAAACCAAAGTCTGGCTTCTAGACGGATGGTGCAGGATGAGTTTGGAAAAGGAAAGTCACAAGTGGGATCGTGGAATATTGAGTCTGAGAGGGTTTCTTCGGGAAATTCCAGCAGAGCTGTGACATGAAGTGGTTGGCTTACTGGCATGGGACCTGGAGGGGAGGCTGGAAGCCTGAGCGGGGGGGGGGGGGGGGCTCATCTGCCAACCTGCTGTGGGTTCTTAGACATGCTGGGTGACGACCTGTACTTGAACGTGGCTGCAGTGTCTGTGCATTTGAGGAGGTCCTTTGCCTCCGGAAGGCCACGGCTCACTACACCTATTCGGCTGGTGACTTAGAAAAGCCATGTGTGGTGGTGAGTAAGCTTTGGTAGGTGTCCCGACTCTTCCCTGCCTTTCGTATTGCCCTCGTCCAACCACTAACTAGGGAAACGCTTTGTACGTGAAGGTCTTAAAAGCCGATGCCATTGCCAAGGCCTTAGTGGTCTGAGCTAAAATTCAGTTAATTTGTTTTTGTTCTTAGGCCCGGTCTTTAGTGACTAAGCAAACTCAAATTTTCCTAGCAACCAGTCTTACCAAGGATGTAACCCCTGCTAGTCAGATAACCCAGGGAGAAGGATCAGATACATCTTAATGCGTCGCCAAGGGTCATCGTTACTGGAGTATGTGGAGAAGTCCTTGTAGACTGACCATTGGAGACATCCGTGCTGGGTCACAGCTCCTACTTCAAGGGGCACTCTTCGGGCACAGGGGAAAGCCAAACAAATTGCTAATTTGTTAAGGGATGGCTAGGTTTTTGGAGGGCCTGTCTGGGGGTGGCATGGAGAATCTGACTGAGCCATGGTATCAGCTACCTGAGCCCAGGGCACGGGGGCCGCTCTGTATGCGACCAGGACCAGACGCCTGCCAGGGCCTGACGTTTCGTGTTCCACTGAACCATAGCCGTGATTTCTCCAACTCTGGGCTGGCCACCATGTGAGGGCACCAGGCCTACTACCCTGTCCCCCCCGCGCTACAATTTTCTCCCTTGAACACTTTCTTACGATCATTCTGAGCTGTTTCTTTTTATTCAACAGAAAGGGCACATCCTTTTTCACTAGGTGAAATATGTCCTTTTTGGTTTTCAAGTTCTGTGTTGATTTTCACTTCCTCTTTTCTTCTGACACACCCAGAACAGGAGAGAAAAGGAAGAGAGAGGAAATCATAGGGAAGGCAACATCAGGGTATAACGTACGAAGGGGCCAAGGCAAAGGTTGCACATACGGTTCATTCTATAAAGTATTCTTATCACAGGTATGAGCGGCTGCTTACTTATGTCTGGGAGCCTTAGAACCAGAGCAAGAGAAAACAGTCTAAGTTATTTGGTTTCTGCCAGATAAAAGGAAGCCTGTTTTTCAGAAGAACACAATTTTTTCTTCTATTGAAGATGGGCAAAGCTTTTTCGGATCCTCATAAAAGGGGGTGATGCCGTGTGCCGTAGGGTCCTCCGTGACTTGACCGGACAGAGACAGACAGGACAGTCGGTTTCCTTAGGCCCGTGCCCAGAAGGGGAGTGGGCAGGGCACGTTCAGGAACGGTGTGTCCGTGACAGAGATGCTTGGGTTCCGACATTCTCCTCCAGACCTGTGCCCCCCGCTGCCCCGGTGACTACCAGCCTCTCGGCTAATCCTTCCGCCCACACTGTCGTCCTCTGCCCCCAGTTTGAAGTTGGAGACGGGCTAAAGATCCTTGTAGACGTGTTCTCCATTCTCTCCCTGTCAATTCATCGTTCTTAGCTTTGCAATCCCACTCAAGGCTCACATCCTCTGGAGCCTTCTTTGGCCGTACAGCAGGTTCCAAACCTAGCTGGCCCACGTGTGAGGATAGAACCTTTCTCCCTTTCCCGTGGACCTCGGGTTCAGTGTTAGTGGCCGGACTTCTGCTGGGGTGGCAGAGAAGGGTTGGGAATCCAACGAGCAGGAGGTGGGAAGCATGGCCAAGGCCCTCCCGTCCTGGCCGCCCAGAAAGCACCAGTGACGATAGCGGAAGCAGCTACGAAGCCACCCTCTACGCTGTCACCTGCTACGCTGGGGGAAGAGTCCAAAATTCATGGCGGTGGTGCCGTTTCAGAGATCAGCCACAAAAATCAGATTGTATCAAATCGGGCTTTGGGAACTAAGGAGATCGAGGAAGATTCAGAGCTTGAACTTCCCATTGGGTGCGGGGCGGGGTCCCCTGAGGACCAGGCTCCGTTTCAGAGGCAGCCCCCCTCCCCGCCAGCTGCGGACGCCCACCCCCGGGTCTGGGCTGGGTGATCTTAAACCAGTCTGTTCACCACTCCGAGGGCCAGCGTTCTCGTTTGCAAAGTGCAGCTTTGTAAGTGTTGTCGTGAGGACTGAGAAGGAGTGAAGAGGGTGCTTGGTGCAGTGTTGGGTCGTCCAGTACGTTCCCCCCGTTATTATTTTCATTCGTAGTGGTTAACGGCAGTGACCACATGTGGCTGGGCCAAGGCCGGAGCTCTGAACTCTTTTCAGTGCACGCAGAATTGGCAAGGGGGGGTTACAGGCGATGGTGCAGGGGGGTTTCCTGGGAGGACGCCCTCCAGCTAAAGCCACAGTGATCTCCAGTATGCAAGACGTGGGGACAGTGACCGTGAGGTCCATGCAAAAAGCACATGGAGGTCCAGGAAGTGGGTAGCTTCTAAGGCCGGAAACCGAGGGAGGAGGACTCTGCCCCCAAAGTAGTGGGATGAAGAAGGCTCCGAATTCCTTCTGCTGGCACCGGCCCCGGGACATGACGCTGAAGAGGGCCTTTGGGGTGAACTGGCAGAACGCAGGACTAGAGTGACTGGAACCTCCCGTGTCTCATGTTACGGGTTCGGAACCCAGGGCCAGCCAGGTGGCCCATTCCTGTGTTCTCCCGCACGTGTGTGTTCCACATCTATTAGCTATTGGGAAAGGGCACACAGGGGAGAGTGTCCGAACACAAGAGAGTCGTGTGCCTCTGAGAATGTGCGATGGGAACCAGGTGCAGCCAACACCCAGTGAAGAACACCACTGGCAGACAGAGGCATCATGTGGGGTGTAAGACCTGGGTTTACAGTCTATCTCCCGCCGCTATTTCAAGATGGTGGCCAGCATACTTTACTTTCTTAACCTCTAAAATGGGTACAAAAAAAGTCCACCTGCCTTTTAGGAGTGTTAAGTGGGTTAAACAAGTCAATATGTAGTAAACGTTTGGCAGGTTGTCTTTTACAAGATAGTGTGCAATGAATGGAAGTGATTATTCTACTACTGCCACCTCTCTTAGAATTGAATTACCCCAGGGACACCTGGGTGGCTCAGTGGGTTAAGCATCCGACTTTGGCTCTCACGGTTGGTGGGTTCGAGCCCCGCGTCGGGCTCTGTGCTGCCAGCTCAGAGCCTGGACATTGCTTTGGATTATGTCTCTCCCTCACTCTCTGCCCCTCCCCTGCTCGCACTCCGTCTCTCTCTCTCTCTCTCTCTTTCAAAAATAAATAAATGCCAAAAAAAGAGAGAGAATGAATTATCTCAGGTTTCAATTCATTTTTTGTTTTTATTATATACCTCTAATCCGTGATGACTGGGTGAAGGGAGTTCTTAGTTTCTGTTATGCATAATTCACTTACTACATCACCCCTTTTTATTTACCTTGTAGATACACAATGATCAATGGCACGGAGAAAAAAATCCATAACCTTACAGTGCTCTTGTAAGCTTGTTGCCTATTCATTGCCATGCAAATTAGCTAGTACCTTCTACGCCCCCTGTTCAGGCTCTGAGCGATTCCTGGGTTGCCTGTTGCCTTTCAATGCTGCTTCATTTCCGTTGAGGTCGTTGTGGACGTACAGGCCATTTTGCAAGCTGCCGTCTTCACGGAGTGTTACGCGTGCATCCATTTAGGAAATTTACTATAATTTGCTTCTTCCTTTTCCTATCGTTGGACACTGAGCTTGTTTTCAGTATTTTGCTGGAACGCATCCCACAGCAACGGATCTGTTTGTGCAGAGAGCTGCCGCTTTCGCGAACTCGTTGTTTGGGGATATATTTCCAGACATAGGTAGGTGTGCCAACCCCACAGGGCACGGAAACGAATCTCTCAATGTCGCATAACAATGAAAAGCGCCTCTCCGGTTGCTTAATCACTGCACACGGCAAGAACTCTTTAATCAAGTTTCATGTCACCTCAGTTTCATCTTCCGGGATAGGGAACCCAGCGAATTAGCTCCTTATGAAAACTGCCGGGTCAGACGTGGCTTGGGCACACTCTCCCCGCACGCATGGAGAGGCACGCATAGCCCTTGTAGTGGCGTCATATTGATTCTGTGTTGTTTTTCTCAACTACGGAGCGGGAAATGTCCTTAAGAATTTCCTAGGGTGGAATCTGGCTTCTTTTCGAGCCCTGGAAAAGTCGTCAAGGGCCCTGAAGTTGTTTGATCTCCCCCAATGAGATCATCCACAATGTACCATATGTCTGTAAAGCCAACTTGGCTTTTGGTCCCTCGAGTTACAGTCTAGTAAATTACGCTCCGGTCACGCGCCGTTCATTACCTGTTTTCTGCCTGACCCTGTGAGACACACGCGTGGGTGTGAGTTGGTGAAATGCCACATGTGAGGGAAATGACTAGTGAGCAGGTAACAGCTGAGCACAGCTTTGTTTTTCATCTGTCCAGCCGAGCTCGGGCCAGGTGAAAACCCGGTTTAGAAAAGAAACCCATTTCCTGCAAGAAACACAGAGCAAATGGCATGAGATAAAAAAGCAGACATTCCTTCTCCCCAGATGAGATGAGGCCACGTTTATTTATTTCTGCGAGCGGCGCTCGTGAGGATTTGATGAGGCAAGGAGCAGACATCTCCTTCTCTCCTAGGTTTCCAGATGCATTCGTGACCTTCAGTGCCTTCCGGAACAAGTTCCCTGAAGTGTCTGGGTATTGTCACTGTGCTGACAGTCAAGGGCGGGAACTGGCTGAGACAGGTAAGCGCACCTCAGGCAAACCGAGGGGGGTGGGTGAGAGGCACCTCCCAAACCCGAAAGCCTGAATATCATCACCTGCCAAGCAGAAAGAGCAATGTCTGGCTGCTCCCCGGCTAAGCCGCACACTTTGCAAATGCTCATCTCCGGTGCCTTGAACACAGCTGCTGGCCCATATGGAGCCTCTGTGTGCACTGGAAAGAGGCGCCCCGCTCTGGGCAGATGCAGCTCCCAACCTGGAGAGTGGAGGACAGGATGGCTTTCCTCTTAGAAGTGCTCCTTTGTGCCGTGAACAACCTGCACAACCGTACAGGGCAGCCTTGACTTTGGACACTATTAAAACCTTGATCAAACCCAATGCCTACGATGCCCAGGAAGGCTCTGGGCCTCCTGAGGTCTGTTTGAACAGCAGAGTCAGGACTTGCCTTTCGGAACGAACCCGTCCCTTGAAACGCTTCTGCCTTTGCTCAGGTCTCGAGCTGTTGCTTGACGAAATTTATGACACCATCTTTGCTGGCCTGGACCTTGCTTCCACCTTCACTGAAACCACCCTGTACCGGATATTGCAGAGACGGTTCCTAGCGGTTCAGCTCCTCATCTCTGGCCGTTTCCGATGTAAGTAATAAGCCGACAGCAGACGTGCGTGTTTCTGCTTGGAAGAAACCACTGGGTTTTAAAGTTGCTGTGGTCTCTGTGGCTGTTTTGCCTAAGTGGGTGCAAGGATCTAAAACCAGGGCGGGGTTTTTTTTTTTTTTTAATGCTTATTTCTTTATTTTGAGAGAGAGAGAGAGAGTGAGCGTGCGCACAAGCAGGGGAGGGGCAGAGAGAGGGGGGAGAGAGAATCTCAAGCAGGCTCCGCGCTGTGAGTGCAGAGCCGGGCGCGGGGCTCAAACTCACGACTTGAGCCGGAATCAAGAGTCGGCTGCTTAACCGGCCGAGCCACCCAGGCGCCCTGAGCATTTACAACGTTGTGAAAGCACACAGAGTGCGTGCTGGAAAGACCACAGCCCTGTTCACACGCTGTCCTCTCCTTTTCCCGCGTGGCTCTGTCCTAGGCCCCACAAAATGCGAAATGGAGCGGTTCACAGCGACCAGCTTTGGTCACCCCTACGTTCCCAGCTGCCGCCGGAGCGGGGACTACGAGGCGGTGCAGTGCCAGCGGGCAGGGCCGTGCTGGTGTGTGGACGCCCAAGGAGAGGAGATCCATGGAACTCGGCGGCAAGGGGAGCGGCCATCGTGTGGTGGGTTGCCTCTCGACAGCCTCCTCTTTTGCTCCCGTCGGGTCACATTACTTTAACTGTTTCTCCAGACCAGCCGCTCCAGAACCCGTGAGTTCCGCTGCCTCCTGAGCGTACCCAGAGGCCCTTCGAGCCCACCACGGTGGAAAACCCACTTACCGCCATTAACTTCCGATGTGTTTCTCATCCTGTGTCAGACGTGGTCTATTCTTCCTCAGCGAGCCCAGGGGATATTGTGGGGCCTCACAGGTGAAGGAAAAACAGAATTTTGTTTACTTGTGCCACGAGAGAAGCAGTGCAAAGCAGGGTAGGGTCGATTCGAGCTTGTGAAAGCGTACGAAGAGGAGACATTCGGGAAGGCTTCATGGAAGAGGTGATGCTTGGTTAGAGTCTTCTAAGATAACGACGTTTTCTGAAGGAGGAAAGTAAGGAGAGGTGTTCTCTATCTATAGAGCAGGGAAGTATAAGGACTTAAATGATAGGCATTGCTCTGGTACTGGGCACCAAATCTTCAAGAAGAGTAGAGAAATAAATTGCTGGGTGTGGTCAGGGTGGGGCTCTGCACTACAGGACTGGGGGAAAATGGCGGGGATGAGACGGTGAGGTCTTTCGTACCGAAGCAAAGGCTTGGGGACTTCTTCCTGGAGGCCAGGTGGTGACGTTGAGGGGTTTTACGCTGCAGAGTTCCATGGTGGGTTCTGTGTGTAAGAAAGACCACCCGGGCACTTTGAAGGAGAGCTTGAAATCGGTGTTAGACTGCAGGCCACGGGGCCAATTTGAAGGTCATTGCAATGTCCTGAAGAGAGATAAGGGGACTATATTACTTTCCTGGAGCCGCTGTGACGAATGAACGCAAATTCAGGGGCTTAGAACAATAGTTCTGGAGCCTAGAAGTCCAAAGTCAAAGTGTCACCAGGCTCATGTTCCCTCTCTGAAGGCTCCAGGGCAGAATCCTTCCTGGCCTTTTTCCTGGCTTGCGATAGTTGCCGACAATCTTTGGCATTCCTTAGTTTGTGGCAACGTGGCCCCAAATTCTGCCTCTGTTTTCACATGGCTGTCTTCCCTCTGCGTCTGCCTCTGTGTCTCTTCCCCTCTTCCTATGACGACACCGGTAATATAAACTTAAGAGCCCGCTCTACCCTAGTATGACCTCGCCTTAACTAATTATGTCTCCAATGACCCTATTTCCGAATAAGGTCACGTTCTGAGGTTTCCAGGAAGGATGTGCATTTTGAGGAGACCCCATTCAACCTGGTACAGGGACCAACATTAAGTAGCAGCAGTGGTCTGGGGAGAAGGGTGTGGACTTGAGAAATGTCGCAAGTCCCTCCAGTGAGGCCATTCCATTTTACCACTGAGACCCTGAAGGGAGTTAGGGGTGAGGGGGGATGGAGAAATCCAGGAGCGCTCGTAGGCTTCCCACTTGGGTGAGCTGGATGGATCCCGCAAGGTCTCAGTGAAGGAGGAGGGCAGGTCTTTTTATAGCCTTGACACAGGTGAGCATTCATGTTCATTCAATAATTCTTGTTAAGTCACTGATTTCTTCAGCTTCACATTTTGAGTACTCTGCTCGGTGTTTGGTCGTACTCAGTCTGCTAAGCGTGAGAATCTAGACGAAGAAAAATTCCAAGCGCTGCCCTGAGGGTATTTATGATTACATTGTCGTTGTCTTAAAACCTAGAGAGTATGGTGCCCTCCAGTTTCCAGGTGGACACAAAGAACTACGGTTTTCCAAATGAAAACCAGAATGCTACCAAACGCGTGCATCATATATTTTTATTTTTTCCTCCCTGGCGTATCAGTCCTATTTCCGTGGAAACGAATGCCACGTGGAACTGAGATGTGCATTTTTTTCTTTTTGCCCTGGTAACACGACATAACAAATGAACGGAAGGGATATACTCTCCACGTAGAAACAGAAAAAGCACAGCAGTGAACTTTATTTCTTCCATACCTTCCGGTAATACCTTCCATTCAAGGAAGCCATGCCTGGTTGAGGAATGTGTTACGGGTTCTGATGTTGCCAGTATGTTTTCTCTCTCCGACCACAAGTTCCAGTTCTTTCTCTGTTGCCTGGTGACAGAGGGAAATTGGCTGACTTCCTTTTTGGCATCCGCGTGAACCGAAGGAAAAGAATTAAGTTGGCGGTGGGTGGGTGGGTGGGTGGTTGAGAAGGACTGCTGAGATTTATGGTTTTACGGAGAAACGTGGAGCCTAGTTCATTCCACCCGTGTGACGGAGACCCTTGGAATTTGAATTGAAGGTCTTTTTTCTTAATGTGATTACTGTCCGCTAGAATATTCAGACGGAATGACCTGACCAGGCATGGAGTTGACTGAGTTGATCACCCTTTAATTAATAATTTCAAGGAAAGATCAGGAAGGCTAGAAAAATGTGCTAAGTGTTTTGCTGCACAGACATTACTATATTATATTATGGGAAATATATTTCCTATAGTATGTTATAATATTAGATATTACAACCTAGGAAATGTTTCTTATTATAGGAAATACTAATGGCATTTAAAGTATGGTTCTTATCTTCAAAGAGACTATCAATTAGTTAGCCTAGACAAGCCTACCCACAAGGAGGGATTAGGCAGCCGCACAAAGAGCAAATAATGAAGCATTAAAGTCCATTAAAAATTCCAACAAGAGAATGCTGGAAAAAAATTTTTTTCATTAAAAACAAATGGGAAATAGGGTTCCTGGGTGGCTCAGTCGGTTAAACGACCGACTTCAAATCGGGTCATGATCTCGCCGGTGGTGGGTTCGAGCCCCGCGTCGGGCTCCGTGCTGACAGCTCGGAGCCTGGAGCCTGCTTCGGATTCTGTGTCTCCCTCTCTCTCTACCCCTCTCCCACTCACACTCTGTCTCTCTTATCTCTCAAAAATAAGTAAACATTAAAATTATGTTTAAAAAAATAAAATGAAAACAAATAGGAATTTGTTGGTGTATGAGTTCCCGAGGGCTGCCGTCACAAATGACCACAAACTCGGTGGCTTAATCCGATAGAAATTTATCCCCTCCCAGTCTGGAGGCCAGACATCCATAACTGAGGTGTTAGCAGGGCTAGGCTCTCTCTGAAAGCTCTAGAGAAGGATCCATCTTTGTTCCGTCCAGTTTCCAGGGGCTTCCAGCGACCTTGGCTTTCTTTGGCTTTTGGTATTCTTTTTGGCATTCTTTTGGCATTCCGCCCCCATCTTCACATGGCCGTCTTATGAGGACATCCATCGTTGGAGTTAGGGCTCGCCCCAGTTCAGTGTGACCTCATTTTAACCGACAGTACCGGCAAAGACCCTACTTTCAAATGATGTCATGTTCTGAGGTTCTCAGTGGACGTGAACATTGGGCTTGAGGAGGAAGGGAGGACACCATTCAGCCCAGTACATTTGGTGCATGCATTTGGTCAGCTTTTCCGAAAGTGGGCGGGCACCGACGAGCCTTGCCTCACAAGGGGGTCACCCTCCCGTGAAAGGTGGGAAGGGAAGTCACGTCAACTGGAACATTCATTCCCCCAAACGGCCGCCACAGACACTGCTTGGGGGAAAGAAAAAATGAATAAAAAGGCAGGGAAGAAAGAGGTACAAAACGTAGGCGTTCTTGATTGAACTGTTGGCCATCTTACTTCGAGAAGGATCTGGGGGGTTGTCTCAGGAGAACTTGTTGATGTTAAAACCATTTCTCCCGTTTGCTCTGTCTTGTGCAGCTGAAGACCAATCCTGCGCCTCTGAGAGGAGGCAGGCCCTGTCCAGACTACACTTTGGGCCCTCGGGCTATTTCAGCCAGCACGGCTTGTTCTTGGCTCCTGAGGGAAGACCGGTCTCCCAGAGAGTAGCCAGATTCGCCACATCCTGCCCGCCCTTGGTGAAGGAGCTCTTTGTGGACTCTGGGATTCTCCACCCGATGGGAGAAGGGCAGGGTAAACAGTTTTCTGCCTCAGAAACTCTCCTCAGAGAAGCCATGGGAGCGATTTTTCCCTCCCGAGAGCTGGCTCGCCTTGCCCTTCAGTTTACCGTGGACCCAAAGCGACTCCAGCAAAACCTCTTTGGAGGGAAATTTTTGGTGAATGTTGGCCAGTTCAACTTGTCTGGAGCCCTTGGCACAAAAGGCACATTTAACTTCAGTCAATTTTTCCAGCAGTTTGGTCTCCCGGGCTTCCAGAACGGAGGGACCGACCTAGCTGCCAAGGCTTTCTCCTTGGGACTGGATTCAAATCCTGCCGCAGAACCCCCCGAAGCCTCTGTGAAGGGAGCTGCTAGGTACAGGCCGATGGTGGGCAGCTTTGGCTTTGAGATCAACTTACAAGAGAACCAGAACGCCCTGACATTCCTTGCGTCTCTCCTGGAGCTTCCAGAGTTCCCTCTCTTCTTGCAGCATGCCATTTCTGTGCCAGAAGACATAGCGAAGGACTTAGGTGACGTGATGGAAACGGTGCTCAGCTCCCAGGACTGCGGGCAGACGCCGGGCAGCCTTTTCGTCCCACTGTGCTCGGCGGAAGGAGGCTACGAGGACGTGCAGTGCTTTGCCGGGCAGTGCTGGTGTGTGGATTCCCGGGGCAAAGAACTTTCTGGCTCCAGGGTTAGAGGCGGACGCCCCCGGTGCCCCACAGAGTGTGAGAAGCAGAGGGCCCGCATGCAAACCCTCGAGGGCAGCCAGCCCGCGGGGTCCAGCCTGTTGGTCCCTTCTTGCACCAGCGAGGGGCACTTCCTCCCCGTCCAGTGCTTCGGCTCTGAGTGTTACTGCGTTGACCCTGAGGGTCAGCCTATTCCTGGAACTCGAAGCGTCCTTGGAGAACCCAAGCAATGTGAGTCTGTTGCGTATTCAGTCCGCAAACCCCGATTCGTGGGGCCCCGACTCAGTGCATTACGGAAAAAGTGAATTCTGTTGTCGCGTAAGCCCCAACTTCTGCAGCGGCGAAAACTGCCACTTAACGTAAAGATTGTCCAGAAGCGGGTCGATACTGTTAACCATTCCCGGGGTTGAATAAGGAGACTCGTTTGGCTTTTTAGGGGCTGCCCCATAGGTTTCTGCAGAGCAGACAGCAGTCTCGACAGTGCCGTTTCAGTGACGGGGATGCACTCTGTCTAGATGTTATTTACAGATTTGAGGCTGATGGGATTTCTGTGGCCGTATAAGGTTTCAGATGGGGCTTGGACCGTCAGGGGTTTGCATCTTGGCCTCGTGGGCTCCCCGCACTTCTTTAGCTGACATACCTCCTCCTTGTTCCTCCCAGGCCCCACCGCCTGTCAGTTACAGGCCGAGCAGGCCTTTCTGCGCACAGTGCGAGCGCTGGGCTCTGACTCCAGCCTGCTGCCCGCCTTCGCCAGCATCTACATCCCGCAGTGCGGCACCGGTGGGCAGTGGAGGCCCGTGCAATGCGATGGGCCCCCAGAGCAGGCCTTCGAGTGGTACGAACGATGGGCAGCTCAGAACAACGGTGGCCAGGAGCTGACCCCTGCCGAGCTGCTCATGAAGATCATGAGCTATAAAGGAGCAGCTTCCAGAAGCTTTCGTCTCTTTATTCAGAGTCTGTATGAGGCCGGCCAACAGGGCATCTTCCCAGGGCTGGCGAGATACCCTTCTTTCCCAGACGTCCCGCTGGCAGTGATGGAAGGGAACCTGACCCAGCCTGGAGGGAACATCCTCCTGGACCCCTACGTCTTTTGGCAGATCCTGAATGGCCAGCTCAGCCGATACCCAGGGCCCTACTCAGACTTCAGCACTCCTCAGGCACACCTTGACCTGCGGAGCTGCTGGTGTGTGAATGAGGCTGGTCAAGAACTGGAAAGCACCCGGACAGAGCCAAGCAAGGTCCCAGCATGTGAGTTACACCCCGTGGAGAGCTGAGTTTGTGCCTTTATAAAAAAGATGTCTGGTAGGCGTGTACTGAGTGTCTGAGCTGGAGTGGAGTTCAGATACGGACAGGTATATGTCCCTTCAGTGCTCGAGGCACCCGGATGCATTAGTCGGCTCGGGCTGCTGCAAGAGTACCGTAGACTAGCAGGCTTAGCCAACAGGCATTTCCCATAGCTCTGGGGGGGGTGGAAGTCCAAGATCAAGGTGCTGGCCGATTCCGTTCCTGCTGAGAGCTGTCTTCCTGCATTACAGAAGGAACTGTGTATTCACATGGCAGAGAGAAAGTGCTCTTTTTATGAAGACACTAATCCCATCCAGAGGGCCCCACCCTCATGACCTCTTTGAAACCTAATCACCTCCCAAGGGTCCCACCTCCAAGTACCATTGCTTTAGGGGTTAGGGCTTCAATACAATACATTTGGGGGAGAGGGGGGATGCGAACGTTCAGACCAGAACGCCAGCGCTCGTAGAAAAGAAGTGACTTCCCCACATCCACACAGTTGGGTGTTGGCGAAGTTAATGTAGTTCATGTTTTTAAAACGTTTATTTATTTTTGAGAGAGAGAGAAACAGAGCATGAGCAGGGGAGGGGCAGAGAAAGAGGGAGACGAAGAATCCAAAGCAGGCTTCAGGTTCTGAGCTGTCAGTGCAGAGCCTGACGCAGGGTTTGAACTCGCGAGCTGTGAGATCACGACCTGAGCCGAAAGTCTGACGCTTAACCGACTGAGCCACCCAGGCGCCCCAATGCAGTTCATTTTTATTTTTATTTAAAAATTTTTGTTTTACATTTATTTATTTTTGAGAGACACAGAGACACAGAGCATGAGTGGGGGAGGGGCAGAGAGTGAGGGAGACACGGAATCTGAAGCAGGCTCCAGGCTCTGAGCCATCAGCACAGAGCCCGACGCGGGGCTCGAACTCAGGAACCGTGAGATCGTGACCTGAGCCGAAGTCGGACGCTCAACCGACTGAGCCACTGAGGCACCCCAATGTAGTTCATTTTTAATGTTCATATGATCAATTATTTAAATCAGTGCCTCAGATTTTAATTGGATGTCGTCTGTGTGCAAAGCATGATCTCAGGACCGATGAAGCCTGTCACGTGGGTATGACCTGGCTCTTGCCCACTATGGCTAACACTTGAGTAATCTCTCCTAAATTAGGTGCACCGCCATTGGATTGACCAACACGGATTATGATGCTCCTTACAAAGACACTGCTAGGTCCTCCAGACCTCACGAGGTGCCTTTACTTCACTTGAGGGGTTTCGTTATAGGACTAATTGGAGAACAGCTGAAGGAGGTCTGTAAGTTCGGCTCTGTGGCAGGTGGACCTAGAGGAAAGCTGTGGTGTATGAGGCAGATGCAAAATGAGGCTGACTCTGTCCGAACTTCAAATGGCTCATTACCAAGTGGCCACACCAGCAGCTGGAAAGAACAAGACGGATTCAGCACTGTTATTATCAAATGAGAACCTCTCTAGCCAGCAGTTGCTAGGTATTACAGGTAACAGTACAGCTGTTCAAGCCCAAAGACACCTCTCAATCCATTCTTTGCAATGTTCAACATCGTCCACGCCTTTCTGGCTAACGCTGAAATTAATCAGTCGATGTTGACATTAGCCAGAGCGTAGGCTTGAGCAGAAAGTGGGTTTTTAGGATGTTGGATCATAGCAACACGTGGCGAGACCAGGAGTATCCTGTTCGAACACCTGGGAGGACCCCCCCTCCCCCCGCCCGCCCCTGCCCTCCACGACTGGGATTCTCCACTGAAGTGTCAGGTCCCAGCAACAGGCTGACCCCTCCCAAGTCACACACAGATGTCGGCATGCCTATTGCATAAAAAGTCTTACTCAGATTTTGAGAGTCTCTATACCAATGGTCACGCCTATACAGGTACATTCCTATAATTTCAGATGCTTCATAAATTTAGTCCTCTTTGCATCCAATTTTTGTGCCCGATTGCTGAGGCCAAAAGCACCTTGTAACGTTAGTAGCTAGGTTTGCTCACCTTGGCCTGAGTGCTGGGCAAAGCATCAAAACTGGGCTGAGAATATGCTGGCCTTTGCAATGAGTCCCAAGAGGTGTGGAGGGTAGACCAAGATACGAGATAAACCGCCGGGAAGCAAAGATTAGAACGTCCACCCGTATGCCGTGTTGGTTCTTTTCCTTCTAAAGTCCTACTTTTGGTTTTGCAATTACATGTTATGAACAGCTGAAGAAAAATGTACCTAGTGTATTAATACAGTTGTATGTGTATTTCACTTTATAAATACAGAAATACGCATTTTGGGGGCACATGTTCAAACTCTTGTTGATAGGGCGTATTAAAAGGGTGTGGCGACCATGGGCTCCGAGCCTTGATACCCCAGGCGTGGTTCAGTAGCATTAACATCACTTCGGGGAGCTGTGAGAAATTTGGAATCTTTGACCCCACCTGCTGAATCTATGCCTGCGTCTCTACAAGCCCCCAGGGGGCTCCGATGCTCCCTAAAGCCCGAGGAAGGACTGGTCTCGAGGCCAGGGTGCTAGTTCTACCAGAGTCTTGAGCCCTGTTTCCACTACCTACCCCTCTGTGGCCACGGTCACACTGTTGGTTTCATCTGTGAATTTGAGTTAGGATGGATAACTACCTCCAAGGTCGTTGTGAGAATCGTACAAGGCAATCGATGTGAAGTGCCAGGTCTGGTACATAGAAAGTCCTTCATAGATAGCTGTATTAGTACAACAGATGGTGAGTAATACAGTGACCAGTAGCCAGTGACCAGTGACCGTAAGCAGGGGGGATGACACCTGCCTCCAGGGGCATGAGGTCAGGTCCTGTCCATAGTAAAATCTCCGGACGCTTTGGAATTTCGCTCTCTTTATTCATTATGCAATTATGGACAACTGCTGTATACACTGTGCTGTATGATGGGAAGACAGTCATGAGAAAGGTGTGGTGTCTACTCTGAGGGGCTCAGGAACCGGTCGGGGGAAACTGACATGTCACCATGTCATGGAGGATGCCCAGAGACTGGAGCTAACTCCCTGGCTGGGAAACTGGGTAAAGATTGGCATGGCCTCAGCTTCTGGATTGCGAAGGATGTTTGCCCAGCTTAAAAAGGGGGCTGGGCCCTTCCTGATGGGGGAAATAGCATGTTCAAGATTAGGGCCACTGAAAAGGGTCCGCTTTGTTGGGAATGGGGTGGTGGGGGTAGGTCAGTGTGTTAGGAAGGGAGGGGACTTGGGAGGGAGTGATGGGAGAAGCTACAGGTACATTTGGGCCAGATTTTAAAAGGTCTTACATGTCAAAAAGAAAAAAAAAACAGTCATATATCCAGTTACAGAATATTCATACTTTTTTGGAAGAAATGGGTAGCAAGCATAGATTTTCAAATGGGAGTTTTTGCTTCAGCTATTCTCAATCCCTGGGATTGACAGAAGAGATTATTTTGATCAACAGCACCCACAGAAAGCAATAATGTCTTCACATCCCAGAAGCCAAGGGTTTCTGCTGATTCTGTGCTCTCAAAAGAACCCAATGAACACATTTCCTGTTGAAGTCACAAAGTGACCGGTTGAAATAAATATGGCCAGTGTGGTTTTTGTTAATAGTGACAATTTCAAGGACAACATGGGCCAGACACTGTGCTGAGTATTTCAGATGCAGCACCTCATAGAATAATTTTAAAGACCCTCTGAGGGAGATGCCCCAATCATCCCCTTTTCACAGATCACAAGACTGAAGCTCAGGAAGAGTTAAGCACATCATCCAAAATTACACAGCTGATAAGTGATCAAGCTGACATTTCAATCCAGAAGTCTTTGAGAGCCATGCTCTTTTCTCTTTAAAAGAGTATCTCTCTACTGACCTATAATGCCTCCTTTCAACTTTGAAATCCATCCATCCATCCATCTATCCATCCATCCATCCATCCATCCATCTACTTATCCATCCATCCATCCATCCATCCATCTACTCATCCATCCATCCATCCATCCATCCATCCATCCATCCATTTATCTACTCCATCCATCCACCCACCCATCCATCCATCCCTGTGCATCCTTCCGTAGGAGGCAGCTAGTCCAGATCTCTGGTTCTAGAGTTATACTGACTAGATGAGAAATCTGAATCAACTACTTGCTAGCTAGGATGGAGCCTACGTGACTTTAAGTTTAAGTGATATGACTTCTCCATGCCTCAGTTTCTCATCTCTAACACACAGATAAGAATAGTATCTTATTGGGCTGTTGTATAGATTAAATTGGATTGTCTGTGTACATGTGCTTAGTACAATGGCTGGTGTGGAGTAGACATTAGCTATTGCTCACCTTCTTACACAGTAGGTTCTCCATAAATGTTGAGTGAAACAAAACACAAGGAACATTCCAGGCTGTAAATAGAGCTGGGTGAAGGAAACAGCTAGGGCAGAAATGTGTGCATGCGTGTATGCACACGCGCCTCTGAGGGGGGTCAAAGCGTTCAGCCACGATGTCTTTATTCCCCTAGGTCCTGGCTCTTGTGAGGAGGTGAAGTCTCGTGTCCTGCAGTTCATTAAGGAAACAGAAGACATCGTCTTGGCTTCCAACAGTTCCTGGTTCCCTCTGGGCGAGAGTTTCCTAGCAGCCAAAGGAATCCTGCTGACTGATGAGGAGCTGTCCCTTCCTCAGCTCTCTCCCTCCAGGGCCACCTTCTCAGAGAAGTTTCTGAGCGGGGGCGATTACGCCATTCGTCTGGCAGCTCAGTCCAGTGAGTTTCCTGTGCTTCTGGCTTCTTGGGCCATCTCGTTGGGGAAGCAAGGGCTTGAGTTCGTGGCTCTTCAGTCCTCAGAACTTTGGCCTTGGTTTTCCCAGGCTGGTGGGTCCCTGGGAAAGAAAAGGCAAGGTGGGTTTGTGTCCCAGGCAAAGCTAGAACGGTGCACCCCTCTCCACTGTATTCCCGAATCCGCCGGCACAGCCACTTGGGCGCGGGTCCCCATGCCGCATATTGCAGATGGTGCCCACAGCCCAGCAGGCAGCCACACGTACTTGCTAGAACGTGAGGGGCCCCCACCCGAAATGCTCGTGGCCTGTTCCGAAGCTTCCCTCCACTTCCACTGGGGACAAAGGAGAGGAACATTTATTACCAAGAAACGAGTGGGTTTCGGGCACCTTCCACGTGTGGTCTCAGCTAAATCTGACGGGGGCTCCAGAGAGCAGGGCTTACTGCCTGCATGTGACAGAGATACGCTCGGAGGGCCGACAGCGCTCTAGCCCGTGATGGCGGCTCAACATTACTTGAAACCCACCCCTGGCCGGGCGCTGCCTGTGCTGAGTAGACGGCCGGCCCTTTGCATGTCATGCTCCAGCGCTTCTACGAGAACAGCGCTGCAGTCACCATCCGGGGTGCTTCTCAGGCCCAAGTTCACCTGCCCCAGCTGACCCAGCTCGCAACCTGCGGAGCCTGGATGGTTTGGACCGCGAGCCTCTGTCCCCTGCCCAGCCGATCCCTGGTGCCCAGAGCCTGCGTCTGGCTGGTCCCGGACCCCCTGCCCTTCCTCCACCGCCCGCAGCCTCGCTGGAGGGAGGGTCCGACGGCTCCCCCAGGTCTCTCTCTGACCCCACCCCAACTGGGCAGGGGCAGAAGGTTCCTGTCCTCCCAGCATCCCGGGCTCCCTGCTCCCGGTCAGAAGATCTCAGCACATTCCCCACCTGGGATTTGCTGGGTTCGGGTCGCACCACAGCAAAGCCGTGCTCCCCGTGATGACATCTGTGCCGAGACGAGAGTCCCCCATCCTGCAGGCCAGGGCCCCCCTGCTTCTCCCTTCAGGGATGTCTGCTGCCCCCTGGGGACGGGGCTCAGGTGTTTTTGTTCTCCGCACCCCAGTGGGACTTGCCCAAGTGCCATCTTTGGTTCCTGCCCCTCTTCCACGCCAGTTGTCTCTTCTGGAAGATGAGGCACCGCGTCTCACTCATCGTTATGCCCCCTGTCTGGGCACAGTGCCTGACAGACCGCGGGAGCCTGCTAAATGTTGCTAAACAGTCCTTCTTGCTTCTTCCATCACCTCTTTCTTTCTCCTCCGTCTCCTCCCCTCCCCCATGCCCAGACACTTCTTGTCTCTGTTCCTCGGGGACTTGGGGATTTCTGCTTTTGGCAAGAAACCGGGTTTTTGTTTTTGTTTTTGTTTTTCAATTTTGTCCCTGGACAGACTTGATGTAATCGGATGGATACGTGGGGTTGATGTTCCTGCAGTTGTGGCCCCTGGTTAGAGAAGGGGAGAAAAAGTCGTTGGCGCCATAGAAATTTCCTTATTGAATGGTGAGCTGGCTGAACTTGACTTCAGAAGTCAAGTTAAGGAAGTCACCACCCCCCCCACCCCTCCCCCCACCCCCGCAGCAACAAGCTCTGATTTTGCATGTCTGAGGCGGTAGTGAAAAGAGGAAGGGTCTGTAGGGAAGGAGCAAGGGTGCACTTTTTTCTCGAATCCCTCGAGATGAGAAGAGGTGTCTCTACTCTTGCACAGGCGAGGAAGCTCTTCGTGTGTAGCCCTCCTGTCCTGGAGAGTCTGGGGATTGAAAGCCCAGGACAGACAGAGATGAAGGGTCACGGAGTGTCTTGGGCCAACAGGACACGGCAGTCGTGTCCTCGGGTCCAAGGAGGGTGAGGGAGAGACGCGGGAGTCATTTTTACCCAGCTGCTCTTGGCATGAGCTCGGTGCTCAAGTTCTCGTGATCTAAATGTCACACTTACCCTGTGGGGTGTTAGAGCCAATTCATCAATGGGGAAACTGAGGCTCAAAGAGGTTGGGGAGCTCACTCATGACCCCGAAGATCACTCACGATAACCGAGAGGGGCTGTGCCAGGATTCAGGCAGAGGCTCATTGGCTCCCGAGCCCCATCCCGTGCACCAGGCCGCTTTCTGGGGTCCTGGTCTCCTGAGGGGATCTGACCGTGGGCTGCTGGGGTCCCCCCCGGGGAGCCGTGAGCCCGTCTCTGAGAGGAGCAAGTTGGGTGATGTGACCCTGTGTCACCCACAACCCCGCACCCCACAAGCCCACCCTGAGCGCCAGCAGGAAGGGAGAGGAGGTGGAGGGAGTCAGACCTGAGAAGGGGTCCAGGGGACAGTTCCTGGCTGCTCAGGAGGGAAATGGCGCTGGGGGGCAAATCGCACTGAGGAGGGAGTGCTGGGAGACCCAGGCCCGCTAGCGACCGTCTCACCCCCCGCCCGCCCTCCCACCCCTCCCATGCCTGCATTTCTTCTTTTCCACTCAACAAATATTTCTTTCTTTTTTTTTAAAAAAAAAAACTTAAATTCAAGTTAGTTTACGTACAGTGTAATAATGGCTTCAGGAGTAGAACCCAGGTGATTCCTCTCTTACATATGACACTCAGTGCTCATCCCAGAAAGTGCCCTCCTTAATGTCTGTCGCCCATTTACCCCACCCGCCCCCACCTCTATCAGCCCTCAGTTTGTTCTCTGCATTTAAGAGTCTCTTGTGGTTTGCCTCCCTCTGTCTTTTTATCTTAGGTTTCCTTCCCTTCCCCTATGTTCATCTGTTTTGTTTCTTAAATTCCACATATGAGTGGAAATCCTGTGATACCTGTCTTTCTCTGACTGACTGATTCCGCTTAGCATGATACACTCTGGTTCCATCCACGTTGTTGCAAATGGCAAGATTTCATTCTTTTTGATGGCCGAGTAATATTCCACTGTATATATAAACCACATCTTTATCCATTCATCAGTCGGGGGATATTTGGACTCTTTCCATAGTCTGGCTGCTGTCGATAGTGCTGCCATAAACATTGGGGTGCTTGTGCCCCTTTGAATCAGCATTGTTGTATCCTTGGGATAAATTCCTGGTAGTGCGATTGCTGGGTGGGTAGGGTAGTTCTATTTTTAATTTTTGGGGGAACCTCCATACTCTTCTCCAGAGCGGCTGCACCAGTTTGCATTCCCACCACCAGTGCAAAAGAGATCCCCTTTCTCCGCATCCTCGCCAACATCTGTTGTTTCCTGAGCTTCAACAAATGTTTCTCGAGTGCTTTCTATGAGGCAGACACAGCTCTGCACACAAAATGAGCACAAATCTTTGCACTAAAGGGCGTAAGCGCTGGCATGGAGGGGACAAAGCAAACACATACAATGTCTAGTATGTCAGTAGTGGAGAGTGCGGTGAGGGACAGCCAGGCAGGGCAGGGGACGCCGAGCACGGAGGACGGGCACAGTCTGATGGCAGGGTGACCGTCGGCGAGTCATTTCGCCTGCCCCACCGAGCCCGTCCCGCACCCTGGGGTGACAGTGCAGACGACCTGGGCTGTTGTGGAGACCGGACCCGATTTTGTGGGGAACAAAGCCTTCGAGGGGCCGGAGCACTGAATTGTGAGAGCGTGGTGGGTGTCACCCCCTGACCTCTCGTGTTCAGAGCCACTCCGTCCACTTCCCGGCCGTGGGGCTGGGGTAAGCTACGTGATCCACCTGTTCTGTCCCCGTCAGATGGGGTGATGTGACCTCTCGTAGAGGCTTGCCATGAGGATTCATCAGCTAAAACCTATATTCGGATTGTGCCTGCTATTGTAGGACATGTTGAATAAGTGCTGTCTATGGGTCTCCCCTTTCATGGGCCAGAGGACGTCTCACCGACCTAAACGGCCTCATATGAAAGTGACTTGAAAGAGGCCAGCAGCGATTCCTTCAGACTGCAGCCTACATCTATCTTTCTTTCTTTCTTTCTTTCTTTCTTTCTTTCTTTCTTTCTTTCTTT
>NC_064812.1:8952139-8982700 GCF_023721935.1 Panthera uncia | reverse complement strand
TTTCTTTCTTTCTTTCTTTCTTTCTTTCTTTCTTTCTTTCTTTCTTTTTCTATCTATCTTATCTTTCTATCTTTCTATGTATCTATCTTTCTATCTTTCTTTCTATCTATCTATTATCTTTCTATCTATGTATCTATCTATCTTTCTATCTATCTTTCTATCTTTCTATCTATCTAATCTATCTATCTATCTATCTTATCTTTCTTTCTATGTATCTATCTTTCTATCTATCTATCTGAGAGAGAGAGAGAGAGAGAGAGAGAACGCATGCTCTTAAGTAAGCTCCTCCCCCAGCATGTGGAGCCCACCTTGGGGCTCGATCTCACGAACGCTGAGATCATGACCCGAGCCGAAATCAAGAGTCAGATGCTTAACCAACTGGGCCACCCCAGGCACCCCTACATTTTTATTTTTGAAGGGCAGCCTGATGAGTGCCTCTCCACTGTTTAAGGAGCCTCTGTCCTATTTTGGGAGGCACTGTTTGTCACATCAGTAAGAAGGCCTCCTCACGTTGGAGCAAGAACGTGCGTGGGGCTTGTCAGCGGCTGAGCCCACATTGCTGAGGCTTTTCCAGCCTGCCGGCTCACGTTTCTGCTCCCCTCTCTCCTGACTCCAGCCCTTGACTTCTATCAAAGACGCGCCTTTCTCCGGGGAGATGATTCCACGCGAGCATCCGCCCTTCTGCGGCCCGGCCCTTACGTGCCCCAGTGCGACGCGTGGGGACGTTGGGAGCCTGTGCAATGCCACGCCAGGACTGGTGAGCGGATGGACACCATGAGGGGTGGAGTGACACCCTCCTTTTCATTTAGAGGAGAGGGTTCTGCACTGGGGACGGTGAGCTGGACTCTGGGCCCCTCTGGCAGCTGGTGACAAATCCCTTAGTTTCTCTGGACTTTGGTTTGTGCCATTTGTACGACGGAAGTTGTGACCTGCCAGCCTGAAGGTCAAGTGCGTGGTTGCTGGGGGGATTGGGGTGTGTGATTGTGCACATGGTGGGCAGGGGGGACAGATGGGAACCTGCTGGCCCTGCTGTGAGTGCACAGAAGGAGAGTTTTGCGCGAGACCCCTGGGGGCGAGTCCCCCAGCGCACTTCCTGAACCTCTGACCCGCGGCTCTTTCCCAGGGTACTGCTGGTGTGTGGACAGGAGGGGAGAGTACGTCCCTGCCTCGCTGACTGCCCGCTCCTCCCAGATCCCCCAGTGTAAGTGAAGCCCGAGGAACTGTCCCGCCTGACCCTGTGTATAGTCGCTGTCATGTTTTTTCTAGGCTGGTCCAGCCCGTTGTCACCCCACCTTGAGGATGCTCGTGGGTCAGCCCCCAAGCACCCACAGACCAGCCCCCGAAGGCAGCCAGGCCATGCTTTCCCGCATTCCCAAGCCTGGACGACTCTCATGATCTTGGTCCTTCGTGTTCTGTGCACCTAGCTTCCTAGGTGCAGAGAGTCCCCAGTGACGGTGAAAGAGCCCGGGGTCCCCTTCCTCCCACCTGCTCCCGGACATTTTCATTCACTCTTGCAGTTTTGACAACTGTCTCACACTTGCCCTACGGACCGGCCTCTCCGCATGTGGGTCTCTGTCCCTGAACCGTGGCCTGATCCTCCTCTGAGGCTCCCTCTGTCTGTGCGGGACACCTCCTTCTACCCTGACTCAAGCTTCTGACCCCCACCCCCCAGGCCCATCTGGGCTCCCCGCTCTCCCACGGCCAGTCTGTTAAGAACTCCCCTCCTCTTCCTCAGGCCCCACCGCCTGTGAGGCATCTCGAACCAGTGGGCTGCTTTCCAGTTGGAAACAGGCTGGGTCCCAGGGAAACCCATCTCCAAAAGACCTGTTCATCCCAACCTGCCTAGAGGTAAGGCTCTGAGGGCACAGGGATGGTTTGAGGAAGGCAGCCAGAGCTTTCTCATGTACACTGGGGATGATTTTTCTAGTTCTCAGTACACTTGTTTTACTTAAAAACTCTTAGGTCGTTCTTTACCCTGACAGACCCTGGCTGTGTGACCTTGGGCAATTTGCTTACCTTCTCTGTGCTCCAGTTTGCTTTATTTTATCCTAAGATTGGGCCACGCTTTTATCCTGCCTAGTGCTAGGATTGTTCCGAGGCCCCAAGGAAATATTTTCCATTTCTTTGCAGAATAATCTGCATGTCTATAGTTGGTGACATACTTACCCTAAAGTCATCCTGGCCACATTGTATGGCCAGTATATCTGTTTCTTCATATAAATGGGAGGCATTAGAATGTTACCTGCTTTACATTGCTGGATGGCTGCAGAACTGATGTAAAAAGCCCCCAAAGGAAGGATTCTTGCTGGAGTCTTAACCACTTACATGCCGAGTGATGGCAATCTCTGCTCGGCCCCTAGAAGTTTCTGAAAGCGAGATGACTACAAATCACTGAGCAAAAGTTTCCTTATTATTATTCTTTATTATTGTTGCTGTTTGGAACTGTGACTATGGACCCCAGTTATTACTGATTTTTGTAGAGAAATTGGCCTCTTTAGCCTTTTATCTTGGCTAACAACCCCTGATTGCTGGAATAGAAGTCTGTTCCATTGTCCTGGGTACCGGCCTCTGTTGGCACAGAGGGTGAGGTGGAGACCACAGTTTCTGACAGAGGGAAAAGTGATTCTGAGCAGGCTGTGATCAGGTGGTCTCCCGGCCTGCCTCCTGTGGAGGCCCTAGGTGCTAGGGAACAGGACCCAAGCCTTCCACAGTCCAAACTGGGTAGCTGTGCCTTTGACCCAAGTCCCTGGGAAAGGTTAAGTTAACGACTAGAATGTTCTCAATTTTTTTATTAATGCCACGCATTTTATTAATTTAATTAATTAGTTAATTAATTTCATATGAAATTTATTGTTAAATTGGTTTCCATACAACACCCCGGGCTCATCCCAACAGGTGCCCTCCTCAGTATCCATCACCCACCCTCCCCTCCCTCCCACTCCCATCAACCATCAGTTTATTCTCAGTTTTTAAGAGTCTCTATGTTTTGGCTCCCTCCCTCTCTTTTTTTTTTCCTTCCCCTCCCCCATGGTCTTCTGTTAAGTTTCTCAGGATCCACATAAGAGTGAAAACATATGTATGACTTATTTCACTTTCTCTGTAAGACTTATTTCACTTAGCATCACACTCTCCAGTTCCATCCACGTTGCTACAAAGGGCCATATTTCATTCTTTCTCATTGCCACGTGGTATTCCATTGTGTATATAAACCACAATTTCTTTATCCATTCGTCAGTTGATGGACATTCAGGCTCTTTCCATAATTTGGCTGCTGTTGAAAGTGCTGCTATAAACACTGGGGTACAAGTGCCCCTCTGCATCAGTACTCCTGTCTCCCTTGGGTAAATTCCTAGCAGTGCTACTGCTGGGTCATAGGGTAGGTCTATTTTTAATTTTTTGAGGAACCTCCACACTGTTTTCCAGAGCGGCTGCACCAGTTTGCATTCCCACCAACAGTGCAAGAGGGTTCCCGTTTCTCCACATCCTTTCCAGCATCTACAGTCTCCTGATTTGTTCATTTTGGCCACTCTGACTGGCGTGAGGTGATATCTGAGTGTGGTTTTGATTTGTATTTCCCTGATGAGGAGCGACGTTGAGCATCTTTTCATGTGCCTGTTGGCCATCTGGATGTCTTCTTTAGAGAAGTGTCTATTCATGTTTTCTGCCCATTTCTTCACTGGGTTATTTGTTTTTCGGGTGTGGAGTTTGGTGAGTTCTTCATAGATTTTGGATACTAGCCCTTTGTCCGATATGTCATTTGCAAATATCTTTTCCCATTCCGTCGGTTGCCTTTTAGTTTTGTTGATTGTTTCCTTTGCAGTGCAGAAGCTTTTTATCTTCATGAGGTCCCAATAGTTCATTTTTGCTTTTAATTCCTTTGCCTTTGGAGATGTGTCAAGTAAGAAATTTCTGCGGCTGAGGTCAGAGAGGTTTTTTTCCTGCTTTCTTCTCTAGGGTTTTGATGGTTTCCTGTCTCGCTAGAAAGTTCTCAATTTGAAGCCTTTGTCCCATAACATTTTCTCAAACCTTTCACTTGGCTTCGAATCTTACCTGTTTGGATTACAAGCCATGTAACCAGGGGCGTATCATCTGATTTCTCTGGGCCTCTCTGGGTAGAATGGGGACAGCGGGGTCCCTGCCTCCTAGGGACGCAGTGACACCCTGGGAGTGGGGGTGATCTGCACAGAGTGGCCCTTGTGGTCATGTTCCCTGTGAATGTCGAGTGTTATTACTGTCATTTCTTGCCTGTGAACAAGGCACAGCAGAGTATGATGTGAAAAGCAGCCAACAGAAGCTCAGGGAAACTGACAGGTGGCTTGGGGCCGCTGGTTTTCTCCAGCACCCCTGCTTCCTCTTAGGGTTTTCCGTTACAGATGCAGGAGATGTAACACTTTCTACCACCAAGAGTTCCTAGAAGGAGTGTGTGTAAACATCAGTCTAGTCCTGCCTCTTTTTTTTTAGCGGGGAAACTGAGGCCCCACTGGCCTTGCTCTGTGTTCCCCAGGTGGTCCCAGGACAGTCTGGGAGAGACGGGCCTGGCCAGAAAGGTCTGGGTAGCTGCCTTCTACTGATCCCCTCATGGTCTGTTACAGGTGCCAAAGGTTCCCTTCCTTCTAGGGATGCGTGCTGAAAATCATTTCCGGAACTGGGGGGAGCTTGGTTCAGGACAGTGGCTGGGCTTTGGGGCCGGATGGGTTTAGACCCAGCCCGGCCCCACCATTCTCTCCCTATGGGACGTTGCTCTGTCACCTCCCCTCTCTGAGCCTCAGTTTCCCCCACCCGAAAATGAGAACGCTGTGGGCCTGGCCTCATGGGGTTGTGGTAGCCATCAATTAAGGAGCGGATGAAAAGGGTCTGGACCAGGATAGCGTCTTCTCCGCCTCGCCTCTCTCTGTTTGGCGAAACCGTCCCCGGTGGTTTCGGCAAGGGACATTCTGGACATCTGCCCACCGACCCGTGGGCTGCAAAAGCGTCTTCCCTGGGGTGAAGACATGAGCTCGGCTTTGTCTCAGACAGGAGAGTTTGCCAGGCTGCAGGAGTCGGAGGCCGGCGCCTGGTGTGTGGACCCAGCCTCAGGAGCGGGCCTGCCTCCGGCCACCAACAGCAGCGCCCCGTGTGAGTAGCTGCCCCTCCCCCTGCCCCAACCCCGCCAGGAGCGCTGGCTCCAGCTCCCCGCTCTGCTGCTTCCAGAGCTGTGGGAGCCTCTGGCCTCCCTGGGCCTCAGTTTTCTCATCTGTAAAATAGGGGCAGTAGGCCCTCGCCTCCGTGGGTTCTTGAGGAAGACACGCGTGGCAGGGAATGGGCTGTGCTTTGTAACCAAGACGTGCAAACCGGCCCTGGTCCCCATCAAAGTGGCGCTGAGGCCACAACCAGCCCCTGCCTCGCCCCTCGCCACCCCCCACCCCGCCTCAGCCCCGCAGCCTGGGTTCCACGCCGAAGTCACCAGGGTGTCCCCCGAGTGCCAATCAATGTGCTCTGCCTCCTCCAGGGTCCCCGGGGCCCAGGCTCCTCCCCGTGGCCCATCGGCCCCTGCGTGTCGGGCTCCCGCTCCTCTCTTTGCTTTTCTTGTCTCGTCATCTCTCGCGCTCAGGACCCCGGTGTTGTAAACTACAGCCAGACTTTTCAAGAAGGCGGACGCTGGCTTCCCTCTGGCCCTTCGCGTGTGTTCTGCTTCAGTCCCCTCCCCACCCCCGCTTCCTACACGGATCACGTGTCAGTCCCTCCAGGACGCCTTCGTGGCCTCCCTTCCAGAGCTGAGCGCCGTGCCTTTCTGCGCGTTCCCAAACTGCCCTGCGCATGGCCTGTGGTCCCCCCATCACTCTCAGCCACGATCCCTCCCTCCCTCCCTCCCTAAATCTCCTTAAAGACACGAAGTTCCTGGAGGGCAGAGAGAGTGTGTGCGTGTGTGTGTGTGTGTGTGTGTGTGTGTGTGCGCTTGTAGGAGAGTCTTTGGCCTGTCCTAGTCCAGCACCCCAGACTCTGGAGGGCCCTGCAGGTGGGTGTGACAGGTGGCGGTGGGTAGAGGCACCTCTGTGGGCCACGGGCCCATTTGGCTTGTCTTTGTGTCCAGGCCCGAGACTCTGTGACGTGCTCCCGAGTGGAGTCCTCCCCAGGAGAGCCAGCTCGGGCTCTACCCCAGCCTGCAGCGCAGAGGACGGACGATCTTCCCCCGTGCGCTGCGACCCGGCCCAGGGCAGCTGCTGGTGTGTCCTTGCCACCGGAGAGGAGGTGCCTGGGACCCGCGAGGCCGGGCGCCAGCCAGCCTGCGAAAGTAAGCTGTGACCCCCGAGGGGCTCCCCTGGGCTGCTGGGTGGGTATGCCACTCATCTCTTCCCTTACCCAGGCTGGGGAGGACTCTCGAGGCACCGGGACAAGGCAGGTGGGAGGGGGAGACGGGGAAGGGCTGGAGGGATGTGGTTTCAGCTGATTCCCATGACGCCAACACTCGTGCCTACCAGTGGATGGGTGTATCCCCCTCTCTAAACAGCACCAGGCTGGGGCGCCGGGGTGGCTCCGTCGGTCAAGCGTCCGTCTTGGGCTCAGGTCGTGATCTCACGGTCTGTGGGTTCGAGCCCCACGTCAGGCTCTGTGCTGGCAGCTCGGAGCCTGGAGCCTGCTTTGGATCCTGTGTCTCCCTCTCTCTCTCTGCCCCTCCCCTGCTCATGCTCTGTCTCTCTCTCTCAAAAATAAATAAACATTACAAAAAAAACCCGGGGCACCTGGGTGGCTCAGTCGGTTAAGCGTCCTCCTTCGGCTCAGGTCATGATCTCACGGTCCGTGAGTTTCAGCCCCACATCGGGCTCTGTGCTGACAGCTCGGAGCCTGGAGCCTGCTTTGGATTCTGCGTCTCCCTCTCTCTCTGCCCCTCCCCTGGTCTCGTGCTCTGTCTGTCTCTCTCTCTCAAAATAAATAAACATTAAAAAAATATTTGAGGGGCGCCTGGGTGGCGCAGTCGGTTAAGTGTCCGACTTCAGCCAGGTCACGATCTCGCGGTCCGTGAGTTCGAGCCCCGCGTCAGGCTCTGGGCTGATGGCTCGGAGCCTGGAGCCTGTTTCCGATTCTGTGTCTCCCTCTCTCTCTGCCCCTCCCCCATTCATGCTCTGTCTCTCTCTGTCCCAAAGGAAAAAAAAAAAAAATATTTGAAAAAATAAACAGCACCAGGCTAAGGGGAAGTGTGGCCCTTGCCTGCTAGGGTAGCGGTTAGTTTCAAAGGACCTGTGCCCAAGTCCTGGCCCTGTGTCTCTAGACTTCCATTTCTTCATCTATAAAAGGAGGATGAAAATGCCACGGCTGCCGACTTCATAGGCTTGTTTTGAGGAAGGTAAATTAAGTGTCAATCATGACAGAGTTTCCCAGGCTCTACAATTCGTGGTAGATACCAGACATCACGGGTGTAGGAAGCTTACCCTTGTAATACCCCAAGAGCTGTTTCCTTGCTCTGAAAGGGCTAATTCACATCCTGAAATTCCCAGTGCAGGCGATGATGTGTTCTTGTTGATAACAATCATCGTCATCCTCATCATCAGGACTCACATTGATGACTATTCGTCTGTCATGTGCCAGTAACTCCTCTAAGCTCTTTCTGTCCCTTAACCCATCTTGATTCACACCATCCTTAGGAGGCAGGCAATATCGCTGTCCCCACCATTTTATGGGTGAGAAAACGGAGTCACAGAGAGGTTAATTAACTCGCTATAGGGCGCTCAATGATCCCACTGAGTGTGTCTGTTCTTTCGTTTACTCGTTCAGCCACTTATTTAACGTACATTCCTGGAGCTTGTGTTCTGGGTGAACAGGGAGGGACGCCCTCTTTCCTCCCTGGCTCCGTGCAGTGGGGAGACCAGCGTGCACATGATGAGTCTCGAATGACTGACAGCATGGAGGTCCACAGCAGGAGGCCTGAGAGCTCGCTAAGTTCGCCCTGGGGAACCGCGGAAGGTGTAGAAGGCAGGAGATGTTGACTTGATGATGGAGGCTTGAACTTAAAAGGAATATTCTAGGCAGCTGGGCAGGCAGAGGGAAGGGCATGGGACGATCAGGGAAGGGGAGACCCGCGAAGGTAGAGCGGCAGGAGGAGAAGAGATGAGAGGAGGGGGGAGGGGAGGAGAGGAGAGGAGAGGGAATGGTGGGTCAGTGGCCCTCAGGGCAGTTGAGAGCCCTGTCCAGCTTCGCTGCAGCTTCTGTGCTGACAGCAGGGACTGGATGGGTTGTCTGATCCCGGAGGCGGGGAGCCTGGTGCAGAAGCTTCCGTAGGTAGCAGTTTGGGAACCGGTGGCTGACCCTAAAGGAAGGAAGTGCATGGAGATGAAAAGTCGGGACAGGTGATCTGTAGCCCTCGCTGGTCTGTGGCAGAGGGGACGGGACCATCTGAGGTGCTGCCACATGTGTGGCTTGGGACAACTGGGGTTCGTCATGGGTGGAGCTCGGGACACCGAAGCTGGGGGAGACGCGGCCGCAGGCGAGGAGGTCGGGTGTGCTGGCTCTGGGGTGGAGAGGCCCGCTGGCAACTGGATGTCCAGATGGGAAGGAGCTGCGGGGACCCAAGCTGGACACGAAGATGTGGGAGAGGGCGCGCTCAGGAGTCTGTTAAAGCAGGAGGATGGGCTCACCCGAGAGGAGGGCGGGGAGGGAGGGGGCCCAGGGAGGTCAAGGCTGGGAAAGGGCGAAAGGGGAGACGTCAGGCCCCCCTTGTGCGAGTGGCACCCACAGCGGCCCTCTTTCCTTCTAGGCCCCCAGTGCCCGCTACCGTTCAACACGTCGGATGTGGCTGGTGGAGCGATCCTGTGTGAGCGAGCCGCGGGCCCCGGGGGATCCGCCATCCAGCGGTGCCAGCTGCGATGCCTCCGGGGCTACTGGAGCGCGTTCCCACCAGGGCCCCTGCTATGTGGCCTCGAGGAGGGACGCTGGGTGTCACAGCCGCCCCAGCCCCACGCCTGCCAGCGTGAGTGTCTGCCCCGCACCCTGCTTTCCCCCTTGGGGCTCAGGGCTGAGCACCTACCTGCATTCTCCCCGCCCGAGGGTAGCATTTCCACGGTGAGCCAGGCGTCTCAGGAACAGGAGAGGGGGCCCAATAAAGTGTTTTCTTTCTTTCTTCTTTTTTAAATTAAAAAACACTCATTTATTTTTGGGAGGACGCAAGTGGGAGAGGGGCCGAAACGGGGACAGAGGATCTGCGCTGACAGGCTGACAGCGGAGAGCCCGATGCGGGGCTCAAACTCAGAAACTGCGAGATCACGGAAGTTGGACGTTCAACCGACTGAGCCAGTCAGGTGCCCCAGCATTTTCTTTTAAAAGGAGCAGATGTGTTTCACAGACTCCTAGGGTTACGCTTTCTTTTGGGACAATCTGCTCCTTGGGAGAACTGCCATCATTTCAGGCTTTCCTGGGATGCCTTGGATACAGAAGTGTATTCAGGAGGTAGGTGTTCCAATGGCCTTATTGGCTACGATGGTGTTGACAAGCTCAGAGCTGTTTGTCTGGACTCTGACTCACTGGCCTCACTCCCGGGTCCATCTGGGGCTCCACACCTAATGCCTGGCAGATCTGGGGCTGGACCCTGCTCCGGGGGGGCACCAGTTCTGGTCAGTGTGCGCCTGGGCCCTGTTTGAAGATGGGCAGAGCCCCTTTTCCCTGCTCTCCCACGGAACCTGTTCTTACACCCCCACAGCTGTGAGGCAGCATTGAGCTCTGACTGCCTCTGCCTTGGCTAAGGCTGGCCACAGTTACTCACAGCCCGGCAGAGCAGGGGCGGATGCCGGGACCGGGCACTGGGTCCGCCCAGGGCAATGGGGTGGTGTCTGAGAGAGAGGGAGACCCAGATCCTGGGACGGCCACAAGGTTCCGGGGGGTTCGCAGAGTGTCAAAAGGCAGTATTTCCGGCAAATTTCTGGGATAGAAAATGTTATCCATAAAAAGGTCAGTATGATTTGGACAAATAAGTGGTCTGTCCCCCTGGCTGTGACAAAGTGGCCTAAGCCAAAATTAAGACCAGGCTTGTCAAGACTGGCTGTAGAGCCAGGCACTTGGGAGAAGAGGGGCACGAGTCTCGAGCTCTTACAGTTAAGTGCAGGGCCACCGTGTACGACTGTGCAGGTTGTGCACTGAGCAACCTTAGAGTGCGTCTCTCATACAGTCTGTGGGGTCTCCTCTTAATTGGCAACATTGTATGCGGTGGCCCTGCTGGAATGCAAGGTAATGTGGCAGGCTTCCCAAGAAGAATGTCCAGCCCCCCCCACCCCACCCCACGCCCCAGAATGTCAAGCAGCCTGGTTTAGAGGCCGAGGCCAGACTGAGCTCACTGGGAGGGTGCGTGCTCAGTAATTTCAGAGAGAAACCACCGTGCCGGGAAGGGAGCCGTGCAAGCTGGGAGTGCTTGTGCGTTCCGAGCTAAACGAAGAAGGGCTCCTTTTGCAGAGGCAAAACCAAAGAGGAGAGTCTCACGGGTCTGCTGTCCGCGTCTGCTGACCTCTGGCGCTTGCCTGCAGGGCCCCAGCTGTGGCAGACCGTCCAGACCCGAGCGCGGGTCCTGCTCCGGCTCCCGCCAGGCAAGATGTGCAGCGCCGACTACGCGGGCTTGCTGACGGCTTTCCGGGTCTTCATATCAGACGAGCTCGTGGCCCGGGGCTTCTGCCAGATCCAGGTGTGCGTCTGGCCTCCCGCGCGGGCGGGGGCTCGGACTGGGCTCGGGGTCACCGTGTCCGGGGGCCTCGGGGCTCAAGGGAACCTAGGGTCCCGCTCCCACTCATTCTACCGATAGGCAAACCGGGGTTCACCCCGAGAGAGACCTTTGGCCAAGGCTAATTCCGTAGCGGCAGGGATGGAATCCGCACTCATTCCCGGCGCTCCTTTCTGCATAAAGGTGACAAACCAAACGTGTGGCGAGCCCCGTGCGCTGTTGGCACGGGCTAGCAATGCTCGCGGGGATCCTGTTACCGTTCCCGTTTTGTGGCTGAGGGAGCTGAAGCCTGGAGGGTTAACGTAATTGTCCAGAGTGACACAGCTGGGGATGGTGGAGCCGGGCAGATGACCTGGGGACAGAGCTGTGAACGCCCGTGCAGTCCTACCAGCACCTGCGGAGGAAGAGTCCGGGAACGGGGTGTGGGAAGGCTGAAACGCCAGGATGCACACCCTGAACCACTGTGCCGGACGTGTCTTGACCAAACCTGCCGGAAGGCATTGTGGATTCCCCCTGGAAGGAAGATGCTGCCTACCAGAGTCTCTAGCTGTGTAATAGGCAAAGGCTTCTGTGATTTGAAGTCACAAGTATTCACAGAGGGAGTCTTTAAAAGTCACTCAATTAGGGGCGCCTGGGTGGCTGAGTCGGTTGAGCGACTGACTTCGGCTCAGGTCCCGATCTCACGGTCCATGAGTTCGAGCCCCGTGTCGGGCTCTGTGCTGACAGCTCGGAGCCTGGAGCCTGCCGTGCATTCTGCGTCTCTCTCTCTCTCTCTGCTCCTCCCCTGCTCATGCTCTGTCTCTCTCTGTCTCAGAAGTAAATAAACATTAAAAAATAAATAAATAAAAGTCACTCAATTAAATAAGTGACTCGTTTGGCTCCAAGCTGGTTAGCTCAGAGAGCAATGCAGTTTTAACACCTCATGCTAAGAATTTTGCAGAACGTACATTTTCATGAAAACAGATACAGACAGTCATGATTCTAAAACAAACAGAAACATACTTTGCCCCCTTTTATTCAAAGAAATGTACTTGGCAACAATGGCAGTGACAGCTATTCATTGTTGAGCCCTGACTGTGTCCCTGGAACCATTCTAGAAATTGTGCATTTCTTGTCTCTAAGTACGTCAGCACCCTGCTCAGTGGGCCTTAGTGGCCCTTGATCTCTAAGTGTATTAACTAAAGCGCACTGAGGGTACGTGAGTTGCCCAAGTTGGATAGCTAATCCAGGTCTGTTTAGACTCTTTCGTTGCACCAAGTTCTTTCTTTCCTTCTTTCCTCCTTCCATGTAACAAATGTTTGAGTGCCTATTACAGGCTGAGCATGATTGTAGGCCCTGAGGATTGTCAAAGACGAACAAAGCCAAACGCTAGTTAAAGTGGTCGGGACGGATTTTAATCAGTAATACACTAATGCAACAGGGAAAAAAGAATCCGGCGTGAACCGGGATGAACTTTGACTTGTGCGGAGGTGACTGGACCCTCATGGTTCTCAGAGGGAAAGGGGGTTGATGGCGCCTTTTGCCCCCTCGGGTGGGTTGACGGGAGGTTGGAAGGAAGTAGCATCCGCCTCGTTCTGGCACCTGGTGTGGGCTCAGCGAAGCTGCCTCCCGACTCCGCGTTCTAGAACTAAAGGCATCTGTCTCCATGCAGGCAAAGGCTTTTGGGAGCCCCGTTTCCATTCCCGTCTGCGATGGTTCCATGGTGCAGGTGGAATGTGTGAGTGGCGAGCGTTTAGGAGTGAATGTCACGTGGAAATTGCGGCTCCAGGACGTTCCCCCAGCCTCTCTTCCTGATGTGCGTGACATCGGTATGTTTTCCTGTGCTTCTGCCTTGAGGGCATGCAGCCTCTCTGAGACTCAGTTTCTTCATCTGTCACATGCCAGTGGAGCCTGTAATGCCTTCCTACGAGGATCTAGTGAGAGAATGATGTGCTTGGCCCTTGGAGGCGCCAGTGATTAAAAAGTACATAAGGGGCGCCTGGGTGGCTCAGTCGGTGAAGCGTCCGACTTCGGCTCAGGTCACGATCTCGCGGTCCGTGAGTTCGAGCCCCGCGTCGGGCTCTGTGCCGACAGCTCAGAGCCTGGAGCCTGTTTCGGATTCTGTGTCTCCCTCTCTCTCTGACCCTCCCCTGTTCATGCTCTCTCTCTCTGTCTCAAAAATAAATAAACGTTAAAAAAAATTAAAAAAAACCCCATAAAAATGAATGATGTTCTGTTAGTGGCTTACTACAGTTAAATAATATCACCTGAGTATACTTATGTGGACACTTTTAAATTCTTCTCTTGATTTTCTGGGCACCGACGGGGAGACAGGGGTGAAGCAGGGAAGAGGAGGAGGGTGACAGTCTGTATTGGTTTATAATCTATGTTCTGCGCACTTGTAATTCTAAAACATCTCAGACCAGTGACACTATTTAAACCCATTATTATACTGTGTAAAGTGGGGCAGGTGTGTGGATGGATTGAGAGAGCAAAAGGATCCAAGGAGTGGACTTTGTGATGGTGCTGGGAGCCAGTGTAGACAGAATCCATATCGCCGACCGGAGAGTGGGGAGCCCCCACCCCTGCTCTCCTACCATCCGGTCCAGTGGCCAAACGCCCAAGGTCAGGACTGGCTGCAGCCTGACCTCTGTGCTACCGGAGGGGGACTGGGGGTCCCTTTTCATCTTCTTCTGGAAAGACCCTGGGCAATTCAAGTATGTCTGAAGCTGCCAAGAGAGCAGATGCTTATTCCTGGTGTCCATGCTGATGACTGTGGTTTCGGGCCCTGGGTGGGCTTTACAGGAGCCTGCCGGAGCATGGATGTTCATGGCGTGCAGGGATCCGTCCCAGCTGCAGATGTCGTGCTCATCTGGTTTCTTCCTAGGAAATACTTAGGGGTCAACAGCGGGAGGCCGCTTTGGCGTTTAACTAACCACTGCCTCCTGGAGGCTCCGGCTTCTCTTTGAGCGTCCCCATCATGCACATCCTCCCTCATAATCGTCAGCAACTGCAAGAGAAGCATTGCCAGCCCCATTTTGCAGATGGGGAGACCGAGGCTCAGAGACGGTGGCTTGCCACAGGTTAAGACAGCCGTGTATCTACGTGGTGCGCCTGAAATTCGTGACTGAAGACACGATAGCTCGTACCAGTGGGGATCATACTGACGCCACAGAAATGGCAGGATCTAGAGACCTGGGTTAAAGTCTCAGTAGTGCTTCTGACTGAATTTGGGCCCGTCTGTCCCCTTCTGTGGGCCTCGATGTCTCCCCCTGTAAAATGAGAAACCCGGCAATGCTTACATCCCCTTTCCCTGTGGACATTCTGGGTGGCTCTGCCCCTTGACCCCCGCCCCCCCCCCCCGGGCCTTGCAGAGAACAATGTGACATTCCTGCCTCATCGTGTGTCTTACAGAGGAGGCCTTAGTCGGCAAGGATCTCATCGGACGCTTCACGGATCTGATCCAAAGTGGAGAGTTCCAGCTTTATCTGGATTCCAAGACATTCCCAGCAGACCCCTCCATCTACTTCCTCCAGGGAGACGGCTTCGGCACCTCTCCCAGGACATGGTTTGGGTGCCTGGAAGGATTCCACCAAGTCTTGGCCACCGGCAGTGCCCCTCGGGACCCACCGGGGTGTGGTAGGTCCTTGCCCAGCCCTGGGACTGCTGTTTTCGGACACGCGAGGCTATGAAAAGGGCCACCAGGGCACTAGAGGCGGTCCCTCCGCACCTAGAGAACGGAGAATCATCCATTTAGCCACTCGGCAGGTCTCCCGGTAACCCGCCGTGCGTGGGCACGGAGTCATTACCGTTAGGTAGTAGCTGAAACCGGGGGCACGGGTGGCATGGCAGAAGGAACCCCTGATGTTGAGGTGACCCTTCTTCTTCATTCTTGACCCGCTTGGACTTTGGGGTGCGGGCCCCACTGTCTTTGTGGAGAAGGTTGACGTCCGCCCCGTGCACCCCCCAACATCTCTTAGTCTCGTTATGGCACCGTGTCACTCACCATCGGGTCCGAGTGGCCACTCATCAGCCCAGGGCTTTACCACCCAGGGGCGGTGGTTTCTGACAGAGGTTTACTGGGGTTGCCGTCCTGGCCTTTACCCCAAGTAGCTTTGGAAGTGGTTTTTTTTCGAGAACACAGCGGCACATTCCTTGAACGGGAGCTGCACGGGTTTCCTGTCGCTACCGCGACAAATCGTCGCAAACTCCGTGCCTTGAAACGGCACACATTTATTACCATACGGTTCCGCAGGTTTGAATTCCTCTTCGGGTCTCCCTGGGCTAAAACCAAGAAGTCAGCAAGGCTGCCTTCCTACCAGAGGGAAGCTGTTACCTTGACTTTTCCAGCTTCTAGATGTGACATTGCCCATATTTCTTCCTTCATCCCCAAAGCGAGAGTACCATAGTAGCTCTCTGGACGCGCTTCAAATCACACCTCCTTGGACTCCCATCTGTCCCTTCTGGGGACCCTGTGGTCACACACAACTGGGCAATCCAGGGCACCCTCCCTATATTAGGGTCAGCCAGTTAGCAACCTTGATTCCATCTGTGGCCTCAGTTTCCCTCTGCCGTGTAGCCTAACGTGTTTGCGGCGCCCACGGATCAGGATGTGGCTGTCTTTTCGGCCTCCTACTTCCAAGGGCTCGCAACGAGGAGTCTTCCTCCCACGTGGCACGAGACAGAGAGGCATTGTCGCGGAGCTGAAGAAGCAAGGGGAGATGTTTCTCGGTTATTTATTTTTCCGTTATTTATATTGGTTCCAACACAAGAACTACATGACCTTTCCTTTTGTGAAGCCCATGCCAAGCTCTAAAGTCCACGTTGGATTTAGGTTGCAGCTAATTCTTTTTTTTTTTTTTTTAACTTACTTATTTATTTTGAGAGGGGGGCGAGGAAGGAGAGAATGAGTAGGGAAGGGGCAGAGAGAGAGCGTGAGAGAGAGAATCCCAAGCAGTGACAGTGCAGGCTTGATCTCACAAACCATGAGATCATGATCTGAGCCAAAATCAAGGGTCAGACGCTCAACCGACTGAGCCGCCCAGATGCCCCGAGATGCAGCTAAATCTTAACACAGAAGCCAGAAACGCACCCGGTTCACTCACTGCTGATATTTACAGAGGGTTTTGTAGTTTACGAGGCACTTTCACAGCTATTTACTGCTCACAGTGGCCCCCAGTGACCGGCCATTCTGCCATTTGACAGATGAAGGGGTTGAGGCTCAGACGAAAGGGGATACAGCATCTCTAGGGTCCAGGGCAGGGCCGACTCAAAGGAGGGACTCGGGTTCGTGGAACCAGTTGGCTGTGGCTGAGTAACCCAAGGTCCTCTGGGGCCAGAACCCCCGCTCTTCCTGCCTCACAGAGCTGCCCAAACAGAAAGGATGAGAAGTAGGAGCAGGGGTGGAAGGTGCCCCCTGCCAGGGTGGGTGAAGCAGGGTCACAGTGACTGAGGCATTCAGAACACCCACCACTGTGTTCTTGGACTGACCGTGAAGAAGCCGGCATCTACTGCCAAGGGCACGCGTGTGTGGGAGGGCTGGGTATGGAGGAGCAGGGGCAGGAGTCTGATTTTATGGTCACCCAGGTAGTGCTGGGAAGGGGGTCTGGGAACCCCATTTGGGTGTACATTCTGGAGCGTGGAGGCCAGGGGTGGAGGGACAGGACATGGGACAGGTGCTGGTCAGGGGCCAGGTCACAGGGCTGTAGTGACTGGCTCTGCCTTTACATTCCCTCCCAGGGCCCATTCCCTGCATGTAACAGAAAGCGCTGGTCCAGAAATAGGATCGTAAGTTTCCTTCTAGGGAACTCTATTGATTATTAGATTATTACTTCCTGCCTGACAGGATGGGTAGCCCAGCTCCACTGGGAGGAAGGAGGGGAAGCTGAGTTCAGAGCTCAACAGTCTTGTCTGAAGGATGTCAACCAGTGGGGGCCACAACTCAGGGTGGCTTCAGAGAGACTGGGAACCACAGGGTGGCCTGGAAATTCGACTGAATGACAGGTTCTTCTGGGCTACATTTGCTGCAAGACAGGAGTTGGCCAGTTTCTTCCATAAAGGGCCGGAATGCAAGTATTTTAGGCTTCGCAGACCCTGTGGCTTTTGTCTCGATGACTTAACTCATCCACTGTAGGGAGAAAAGCATGGCTGTATTCCTTTTTTAATTATTTTTTATTAAAACATTTTTTTAATGTTTTTATTTATTTTTGAGAGAGAGCAAGACAGAGTGCAAGCAGGGGAGGGACAGAGAGAAGGGGAGACCCAGAATCCGAAGCAGGCTCTGGGCTCTGAGCTGTCAGCACAGAGGCTGATAATGGGGTTCGAACTCACGAGCCACGACATCATGACCTGAGCCGAAGTTGGACGCTCATCTGACTGTCACCCAGGCACCCCGCGTGGCTGTATTCTAATAAAACTTTATTCGCTAAGCAGAAAGGTGAGCTGAATTTGGCCCACGGGCTACAGGTTGCCAATCCTAACTCTAGATAAACCTACATTCTGTTTCTCAGCCGCTGTAGCTTTTCGTGACTCAGAAGAATTGTCGATCATGCCATGCAGCCCTGCCTCCTTACTCCAAATAGTTAGAAAGGTCTGGAATGGAATTCACGAAAATCCAGCCCTGGGAGCCCTGGATTTTCTCCCGTGCTGATGATAATATCTATTTGTTATTGAACTTCTAATACGTGCTGGGGCCTCATTGGGTTTCTCCGGTCTAGAGGGCCAGGTATTATCAATCCCATTGTCTGGATGAGGCAGCCAGCCGCATAGAGTTAGGAGTATTGGGAGACTGCTCTTTGACGTCAGGGGGAGCTGGGTTCGAGTCCTTGCTCCGACACTTTCCCCGCGTGGGTTCTTGAGACATCACTTACCCTCACGAGGCATCCTCTGAAGAAGAGGGATGATAACACCTGTTTCCTGGGGGTTGTGGTTCACCTGGCATGATGCAGTCAGTGCACCTCTTCCTACCTGGTGGCCTCTCAACGAATGGCCTTTTTCGTTGACCACACTGGGATCTGAACCCAGCTCTCCTGATTCCCGATTCTTCGTCCCCTGCCTCACACGGCTCTCTTCTCAACAAGGGGGTTCTTTGTGAAATCATGCCCTTGGGTCCTTGCAGCTCCTCTAACTGGCCCTTTCTCCTTCTGAAGCACATCTGGGACACAGCTGTGGGGCTACAAGCAGAGCATTGTCCTGGGGAGACGAAGCAGGGTTTCTGTGTATCGTTTCCGGGGGCGGCTAATCTGCATGATCCCCTTGGAGGGCAGTGACTGGGGGCCGGTGGGGGCTGGGGGTGGGGAACATCCACCTCCTGTGACTCACGCAGCCCTGGCGGCTCTTACCCCGGGAACAAATCCTGCAGAGGAGGCCCGGGCTCTGTTTGCAGCTTCGACGGGGTCAGTTATGTCCACCCTCTTGCCTCAAGGCCAGCCACGTGGCTTCCCTTCAGAATTACCTGCTGGCGGCTTCCATACCCGTTTGGTCCAGTAAGGGGAATCTCAGAGAAATTGTCCGGGTTTTCCCTTCTCCATTCTGGACCACATAAACTTTCGTTCACTACAAGTTCTTCGAACGGAGCTCCTTCTCTATGGGTGTTTTTTTCCCCCGAAGTAACATGTTACGTCTTGTTTCCTTCCTCTTCCCTTCTTCCCTCTTCCCGCCTTCTTCCCATCTATGGTATCCATCCATCGAAGCTTTCAAAGCATACCTAGGTGTTAAGCCCCAGGTTTCGTAGTCATGGAAGCAAAGGCCAGAACTCCACTCTCAAAGAACTGACAGTCTAGGTGGGGAGAGAGAAATGAAAAGCCAGCTAGGTGTCAGTGACAAAGGCTTCTCCATCCCTGTCCGGGCGGGTCAGGGAAGGCTCGCTGGGATGCCAGGTGCGTCGGAATCGTTGCTCAGGGAAGAGCAGGCAAGGAGTGGGGTGTGCACGCGTCTGTGTGTGCATGCGTGTGCGTGTGTGCGTGCGTGTTCCTGTGTGCTGAGGGTGCTACCGTGCGGAAAAGCATTCCAGAAGTGGAGATTAGCGCAAGGAGTTACGAGGCTGTGGCCGAATGATGACAGAGCCGGTGGTCTGTATGGCTGGAGCGTGGGGTGTGTGGGGATATGGCGGCTCTCAGAGAGATAGGCAGGAGCCAGGGAGGGAGAGGCCTGGGGCCGGCCAGAGGTGGCCTGCTGGGGGTGCCGGGGGAGAATTCCAGGCCGGAGAGTGACAGGGCCAGGCGCGGGGTGGAGCGGAGCGGGCTGAGGGCGTGAAGGGCTGTTACACTTCCTCGCGGATACTTTTCGTCAGCAGAGGCATGGCTGTCATGGTTGGGGGCCTATGGGGACAGGGTGATTGGAGGGATGGCCTGACCCGGAAGCTTGGTGAAGCCCTTGAATTCCAATAGGCCAAACTGTCTCATCTTATGAAGGAGGGCACCGAGACCAAAGGAGTTTCTGACGATTTCGCGGAGGGAGATAATTGAAAGATGGGTGCCAACTTGTTGCTGTGGACGGAGGGGTCTTGGAGAGCCCACGCCTGCCGGGGGAGGGGGGAGGCTATCGAGCCTCACTCTGACCTGAGCACGGCGTTCCCGTGGGTGGAAAGGCTTTGACGGCACAGGCAGAGAGAAGCAGGACGCGGGTTCCTCGAGCATCGTCGTGAGGCCTGCAAGTGGCTGAGCTTACAATGAAAGTGAGTCCCCGCTCTCTCCTTCTGCCCCCCACCCACCCCTCGGGTTTAGAGGCACGGCGGCTGGAACCGGTGAAAGAGGCTTTGTTTTCCCTTAGTGATGAATTTGGAGACCACTTGAAAAAATAGTCCGCGTCCTCGGCTTAAAATACTCGAGATGATCAGGGACCTGACTCATACGAGTAATGAAACCCCACTGTCTGGGGGAGGGGGTTAATTGCTCAGGGGCAGACCGGAAAACACATCGTTCGGTTTCCAAGATGTGCCCCGAGTTTCTGATTTAGTCAGACGTGCCGGGCGTGTGTGTGTAAGAGATGGCGGTTGAGTCAACATTGGCTCCAAGTCCCACACGTCCGGCTCACTTTTTTTGTCTAGGGAAGGTGCTCGAACTGGCGGATGGAGAGAAGGCTTTGGTTTTTAGGGAATGGGGCTCAAATGCCACCTCTTTCACCTTATCGCCCGGCCCACCTTGACCTTGAGCTTCAGTTTCTTCCAGTCTAGAAAGAGGAGGGTACCTTTCTTAGAGGATCGTGACACCATGCTTGGTGTGACCTGTAATTTTCCTTCCCCACAGCCCTTTGCATGAAGCATGCCAGGGAGTCATGCATGAATGTCCCAAGGCTCAGCTTCCTCATCTGCGACATGAGGGTAAAACACCGACTCACGGGTGTGCTGTGGTTATGGCCATGAAGCCCACAGCAGAGGGCCGGGCCCAGAGAAGGGGTCCCAAGAGCAGACAGGCTTCCGGCTCTCGCCTTCACTGGGTCACAGCTCGCTTCTTCTGGAAGTCATTTGGCAAACTCTTGGGAACACAGCCCAGAACCGAGAAAGAAAGCAAAAAGAACCTCTTTTCTCCCCACCCCTTCTCTGAGCCATCAGTATCAGTGTGGCCAAATTTATGCATTTTCCTAAGCTAGAGCTCCCGGACCCTAACAACTCTTGGGAGATATGCGTCTCTCTAGTTGGGGTTTCTGGTTCCTCAGCCCAGATCGTAGTAGAGGAACAGATGAGAAAGGACGAGAAATGTGAGAATCAGAGGGGGCAGAAAGCACTGAGAATCTGCAGATTAACAGGGTAGCACAGGGAGGCGAGGAACGAGGCCAGTGAGGCCTCCAGGGGGCGTGATGTACAGAGGCCTCCCTCTCAGGGTCATACTTGGTCTTTCTGAGTAAATCAGAAACCCCACAACCCGACAGCGAGGGCCTCCGTGAATCCTGTGCCCTGGGTGTCTCACCTCACCGTGGTCCCAGATCTGAGCAACGCCATGGATGACCAACCGGCAGGGAGAGGCCGCATGAGTCGAATGAGAGGGTGCTGAATTGTTGAAATTGCCCTGTTTGGACAGCGTGGACATTGAGGCTGGCCGATGTCAAGGAAGGACTCCCTCAAGTATAAAAATAATGATGGGTGGGACAGTGGGGGAGATTGTTGATGGGGGTCAAGGGGTGCACATGCCATGATGAGCCCCAGGTGATGCAGGGACGTGCTGAATCACCAGATCGTGCATCTGCAACTAATATAACACTGTAGTTGAACTCACTGGAATTAAAAATGAAAAACAAAATAGCGACCATTTGTCTGGCATTATGATCATCACTACATTCCGACGGGATCGTATTATTAATACCTTTCACAGAGGAGAAAGTGGAGCCTCCGGGAAGTCCATAGTCATTTAGGTATCGCGGGGAGAGGGACCTGAGCCAATCCTTCTAACCCCCAAGCTTGCACCCCAGGCTGCGCCCCACCGTGCCCTCCAGTTGGGGCAGCGTTCCCATGGCAACTGAGCGATGGACCCTCATCTTTCAAGTTGTTCCCAAACCTCGTCTCATGCCAGTCTTCCCTTTGTCTGCTAAGCTCTAGCCTAGTAGCTGGCTTTGTCTGGCTGTTTTCGTTCTGTTCCTTGACTAATCCGAACTCACTGCTGCCTCAGGCCTTTTGCACTTGCTGTCATCTCTGCTTTGAATGCTCTTTGGCTCTTTGCCCAGGGTGCTCCCCTCCCCATCGTTTGGTGTCAAGCATCACCTCTCAGAGGGCCTTCCTCACTGACGTACACTCCTCTTCTGCCTCGCTTTACCCGCATTTGAAGTTCTTGCCGGACAGCCTCATCCTACTAGCCCGTCAGCTCCTGAAGGGCCGGAGCCTCGTCCACCCTTCCCACAGCTTACCCTCGACTCTGAGAGTCTGACACATTGCCGATTCTCACTGGGCACTTGTTCAGTGAGTGAGCTTTTGTCCTGCTGCTGGGATTTCACATGGCCTGTGTGTTCCGAGGTGACACCTGTAAAGCCAGAATCTCTTCTTTGTTTTCTTAAAAAGTTTTTTAACATTTTAATTTTATTTTTGGGAGACAGAGGGTCAGCAGGGGAGGGGCAGAGAGAGAGGGAGACAGAATCTGAAGCAGGATCCAAGCTCTGAGCTGTCGGCACAGAGCCCGACGCGGGGCTCAAACTTGTCAATTGCAAGATCATGACCTGAGCCAAAGTCAGACGCTCAACCGACTGAGCCACCCAGGCGCCCCCAGGATCTTTTCTTTAACATCATTTCTCTGTTTCTCTTTTCCAGTCAAGTGTCCTGAGGGAAGTTATTTTCAGGAGGAGATCTGCATTCCCTGTCCCGTTGGATTCTACCAAGAACAGGCAGGGAGTGTGGCCTGTGTCCCATGTCCCAGGGGCAGGACGACCGTTTCTGCTGGAGCTTTCAGCCACACTCACTGTAAGTGTCGCCAGGTCCCCGCTTGAAAGAGAGTCCCTACCACGCAATGGGGACACAGCAGGGTGGTTCAACCTTGGCCCTGTTGAAATCTGGGGACAGAAAATTCATTCTGGGGACCGTGTTCTGTGTGGCAGGATGTTTATTTAGCAGCATCACCGACCCTTACTTGCTAGATGCCAGTAACATATCCCCTCCCAGTTACGACAACCAAACGTGTCTCCAGATGTTGCCAAGTGTCTCTTGGAGGGGGACACAATTGCTGGCCGTGGAGACCCAGTGGGTGCAGGGCATAATGATCAAAGGGGCACCACCTCCGTATGCCTGTACCCTGCCAGGATCTAGGTCAGATGTTTTAAATCCTATCAAATCCCCTTCTGTGTAAATATTATTGGCCCAACTTTTGCGTATAAGAACGCTAAGGCTCAGAGAAGTAATTTAGCCAGAGTCCCTCCACTAGTAAGTGGCATAACCGGCCTTTGATCTTGGCATTGTCTGCTTCTGAAACTTCTGATTTTTGTAAGCCAAGCTTATCAGATTGAGAAATGGAAGAAATTTTCCACCCACAGTCATTACCAGTCATTACAACTATGTGGCTCACATTCCCTTTCTGGCCCTATAAATTTGTCAGGACCGTCAGTACGCGTGGCCTTCCCATATGTCATGTGATTTCGCTCGGCCTACGTGATAGTCACCTAGGTGTTGTTGGGTTTTTCCTGGCAAAAGGGCGCACAGCTCGCCTCGTTGTGCATCTGAAACAGTGTCAACGCGGAGCAAACCATTAATGTTTTAGATCTGAATAGATTTTAGAATTCTAAAATGATTAATTGAAAGAGACCAAGTCAACTTCCCTGGTAAGGGCAGTTTCTTTTCTTTTTTTTTTTAATTAAAAAGAAAATGTTTATTTATTTTTGAGAGAGGGAGAGGCAGACTGCAAGCAGAGGGAGGGGCAGAGAGAAAGAGACACAGAATCCGAAGTGGGCTCCAGGCTCCGAGCCGTCAGCACAGAGCCCGACGCGGGGCTCGAACCCACGAACCGTGACATCATGACCTTGAGCCGAGGTCGGCCGCTCAACCGACTGAGCCCCCCAGGCGCCCCCAGGGCAGTTTCTTTAGGAGAGAAGTAGTAATAGTGTGATAATTCTAAGACAACCAGAGGGATTTTATAGACTAGGAGTCTGACATTGCTCCTAGACATTAAACTCTTCACCAGGAAGGCAGAGTGTCCCTGACATCTGGGCATCACCCTCAGCTTGGACGCATTGATTCAGCCATGGATTTGAGATGAATTGAAGTGTTATCACAGTGCTGGAGGAAGGCTTTCTTACAAAGGGATCGATGCGATGTGTTGATCCTTGTTTATGGGAGCGGGGGGCACTACAGAAATGACAGGGAGCAGAGGAGAAGCCTGAAGTTTGACACCAGCCAGACCCAGGTTGGTTCCCGCCCCCGCCCCGGAACTATGACCAAGGCCACGCCTCCTTCTTTCTCTGAATGTCAACTTCCTTATTAATTAGATGGGGCCGATGATACCCCACTCATAGGGTGCTTATAAACCATGTCTTAGTTCCAGTTGCTACACACAAATTACCATAGACGGGGTGGTGGCAGCAGCTAACGTTTATTTCTTATGGTTCTGGAGGCAGGAAGTCCAAGATCGAGGTACCAGTATGTTCAGGTTCTTGGCGAGGGCCCTCTTCCTGGCTATGTCCTCATAGCCTTTCCTTCCTCAAAGACTATGGCCTTCCTCAAAGACTATGGCCTTTCCTTGGTGCATACATACAGAGTGAGGGATCTCCTGTGTCGTCCTCTTTTTATAAGGGCCCTGATCCCATCGTGGGGACCCCACCCTATGACCTCATCTAAACCTAATCACCCAAGGTCCCACCTCCAAATACCACCGTGTTGACGGTTAACGCTTCCACACATGGATCTGGAGGGATACAAACCTTCAGTCCCCAACAAAGTGTAATCCATTAACTTGTTTAAGGTGAACCATAAGCATCACCCTCATCCTGCTTTGGGGATGAGCTTTCACTGCATCTCCATGCAGAAGTGGGGGGCTGTCGCATCATTCCCGCTCTCCCAGAGATCTTCCTTGAGGAACAGAACAGATTTCCGTGGCTGAGGCTCCAGAGTCAGGGGTAGAGTCTATGCCGTTGTGTATGTGTGTATCTAAGAATGCCTGCAGGACTGTCAGCGTCGTCGTTCTGCTTGTTGTCTTACCTGGTCTGTGTTCTCAGATGGAATCATGGGAAAGAAGCACGAGGCGGGAGAGTCTGCCAAGCTTTAAGTGATGCCGAGTGATTACAGTATTTCCTCGGTTTCCTTTTGGTGTTAGGATAGCTGTTAGAATCTCAATTCCTCCGGGTGCCTGGGTGGCTCAGTCAGCTAAGCGTCTGACTTCGGCTCAGGTCATGATCTCGTAGTTCACGAGTTTGAGCCCCGCATCAGGCTCTCTGCTGACAGCTCAGAGCCTGGAGCCTGCTTCAGATTCCGTGTCTCCCTCCCTCTCTGCGCCTCCCCAACTCATGCTCTGTGTCCCTCTGTCTCAAAAATAAATAAACATAAAAAAAGATTTTTAAAGTAGCCTTTGTAATCTCTCTACTAAATGTTGTAATTAATCAATGGTTAGTCCTATAACTAATAGTCTTACTATATAGAAAATTAGATGTTCTCAAGTCTCTGGGCTGCCATGAAAGAACATTTTTTTTTTAATTTTTTTTTTTTTAACGTTTATTTATTTTTGAGACAGAGAGAGACAGAGCATGAACAGGGGAGGGGCAGAGAGAGAGGGAGACACAGAATCTGAAACAGGCTCCAGGCTCTGAGCTGTCAGCACAGAGCCCGACGCGGGGCTCGAACTCGCATACCGCGAGATCGTGACCTGAGGCGAAGCCGGACGCTTAACCGACTGAGCCACCCAGGCGCCCCATGAAAGAACATTTTTGAACCTACTTCCCAGCCCTGGAGAACCATGTCAAGACATTCTCTTTCGGTATCATTCATCAAAAATGTATTAAGCACTCTTTTTTTGTGCCAAGTTTTTACTGGGTATATAGGAGACAAGTGATGGTAATTTCCTTGTCCTCAGGGAGTTTAGAGTCTGATAGGAAAAGAACATAACATTTGATTAATAACATGATGTGTGTAATTAATAATATAATGGACATGTATGTTATATGATCTTGTAGTAGCTAGCACTGCGTCTTGAAGGACAAGTGGGGATTAGCCATGGGGCAGGTGGAGAAGGGGCTTCTGGGCAGAAGAAATAGCTGAAGGCTAGGAATAGAGCTATTCATCCATGGATTCAGGTAGTATTTATTGACTGGGTTGTTTGGGGGAGGTTCCGGTACCCAATTCGTGTGTGTGTGTGTGTGTGTGTGTGTGTGTAGGGGGTAGTTTCCCCAGACCAGCAACAAGCAATCTGGACATGATCCTCTCAGAGATAGTACCAGATCCCACAGGTTGAGACCCCACTGCCCCCATCCCCAATCGAAAGCCCAGGTTACTCCCTGTGCTTCTGAGGAACAAGTTACACACTGGACGTTCCAACAACCCCCTCGGGCACCGGTCCTATGTCTAGATTGTTACCTGTACTTCCGACCAGCTGACTATAAGTCAGAGGTTCCCATGGCCTCCTCCTTGGGTGTGACTAATTTGCTAGAGCGCCTCCCAGAACTCACCGAAGTTACCAGTTTATTATAACAGGATATGACCGAGGAACAGGTAAGAGATGCACGGGGCATGGTGGGGGGGAAAGGGGCGGAGCTCCCATGCCTCTCCAGGTGCACCGCTCTCCCCCACCTCTCACGTGTTCACCGACCCGGAAGCTCTCAGAGCCCCATCCTTTTGGGGTTTTATGGACGTTCCATTACATAGGCGAGCTTGATTAAATCATTGGCCGTTGGTGATTGGAGGTCAGGGAGAGGGACCGAAAGCTTCAGTGCCGTAATCACATAGTTGCTTCTCCTGGCAATCAGCCTCCATCCTTAAGAGCCATCCCAAAGTGACCTCTATACTGTAACAAAAGACACCTTTGTCTCTTTCACCACTTAGGAGATGCCAGGAGATTTAAGGGGCTTTGTGCCGGAAATGAGAGGAAGACCAAATATATATTTCTTGCTACAAATCCCGGTATTGCAGTGCGGGAGCTCGTGTCCTGTGTCAGACCCTGAGCCAGGCACTGGGATCCAATAAGGAACAAAACCAGATCAGGTCCCTGCTGGCCTGGAGCTTCTACTGAGGGGGAGGCGGATAGTTCATTCACACAGACAGATGGAAATAATAACCACGGTCCAGCAGCGAGGAGAGGTGTGGGTGGCTGGGAGTGTGTAACAGTCGGATGTCGGAAGCCTGGGGCTTCGCTGAGGAAGTGAGGACTGAGGGGAGGGCTGATAGGCAGTGAAGGGGTAACCCACTGAAGCTGGAGGAGAATGAGCGCCAGGAGGTGGAGCCCCAGGAGCAGAGCCTGTGTTTGGGGTGTGGTGTTCGGTATCCGCAAGAGGGAGTGCCCCGGGCACTGAATGCCGTGTGCCCTGTGGAGACACAGAGCGCATGGAGTGAGACAGGTGGAGCCCGATCGCAGGGTCTTAGTGGCCCAACAGGGGGCCTGGACAAGATCCTTTGACCAAAGGGTGGGAACCCTGAAGAGTTTGACTCTGGAGAGTGTCTGCATCAGACCCGTCACTTGGACATGTGATGTCAACTACAGGCAGTCTGGGGGCCCCGAGGGGAGGGGTCCCAGAAGCACGTCAGTGATGGTACATCTGTCTTTCCGCTTCAGGTGTCACCGACTGTCAGAAGAGTGAGGCAGGCTTGCAGTGCGACCAGGACGGCCAGTACCGAGCCAGCCAGAGGGACAGGGGCAGCGGGAGGGCCTTCTGCGTGGACAGCGAGGGACGGAGGCTGCTGTGGTCGGAAACGGAGGCCCCGCTCTCGGAATCCCAGTGTCTGAGTATGTGCTGGGAGTTATATCAGCCATGTACCTGGGGAGAGGGCATGTGCTCTCAAGGGCTTTCTAGAAAGGGAGAGAAGTAGGAGATGCATTTGTCTCCAACATTTTATTTTGCAAATTTTTAATCTACGTGGGAGTCAAAAGAATAGTAAGATGAATAAATAAATACCTGTTACCTAGATCCAAAAAAAGTTAGCATTTTCCACTTCCTTTTTCTTTCTTTCTCTCCCTCTCTATTTTTGATCCTTGGAAAGCAAATTTCAGACATCGTGCAACCTCACCCCTAAATACTTCAGTGTGTGTGAGCCATGAATTTTAAAATAATTCACGAGCTGAGTTTCCTTTTCCTGTGGGTGCTGTGCCTCTGCAAAGCTGGTCAGCTTTTCTCTCTCAGCTGGATGTTGTAGGAAGACCCGAGTGCCGGTCCTGATTCTGTAACTTACCTGCTGGGTGACCCAGAGCAAATTGCTCAACCTCTCTCTGATCCTCAGTCACCCCAGCAGCCTCCTGCCTGCCTCCTGGGACACTGTCAGGGTCAACAAAACCATCCTAGGAGGACAACCAGCCTCCACTGAGCCCCACCCTGTGCCGGGCACAGCTCTTCAACGAGGTGATGGGTGGGAAAGTCCTGGGTGAACCGATCGATACCTGTCGTAGAGTGCTCGGTGGGATGGGAGTGGGGTCAGGACTAGTTTAATCTCAATGGTGCCCTCCATTAGCTATGTCGTCTGAGCAAGCCACTCACCTTCAAGAGTTTCCTCATCTGCTGAATGGGGCTGTTAATGCCTGCCTTGCAGGGGGGTCGGTGTGTTAGGGGTGACATGACAGGAAGAGGTAATCAATGTTTCAGGACAAGGAGGAGATTCCGGTTAATCAAGGAGCAGGCGGAGACAGCCTGTAAGTGCCTTTAATTCTGACCTAAGTCTTCAGGACCCTGCCCTACCTTTCCGTAGAGTTAGTTGCCTTCCTGCCTGGGGTCTGGCTTACCTTTGTAACCTTGACCAGGCGGAGCCAGTGCCGGTGGCCGGGGTCTCTCAGGTTTCCGTGTGAGGAGAGGGCCTGATGTGCATGGACTTACTACGTGCCAGGCCCCCTTGCGGAAATTTTAGACAGGCAGTCATGGGTGAACTTCACAGTGGGTCTGAGGGGTAGATATTATCCCCAATTATTTAGCTGAGGAAACAGAGGCGTGAATGTCTACGTGACTTATTAGTCAGGATATAACATCCCTAGAACGTGAGCCAGCGTGTACCTGACCCCCAAACCCATTCTTTCCATGACACTGATCTGCTTCTACCTGGATTTATCTGCTTCCTCATTAAGCACACACCTGCACACATGCACACGCACACTTGTACACACACCTCACACGCACACACTTGCACACGTAGCTTATCTGCTCTCTAGGGAAGCGGGTGCAGCGAATCACATACAACACTCGAGAAAATCCAAGAGGGACATTTTCATTTTCTTTTTTAATGTTTATTTTTTGGGAGAGTGAGTGAGAGAGAAAGAGAGGGATAGAGAGAGAATCTCAAGCAGGCTCCACACTGTCAGTGCAGAGCCGGATGTGGGGCTCGAACTCACGAGCTGTGAGATCAGGACCTGAGCCGCAACCAGGAGTCGGACGCTTAACCGACTGCGCCACCCAGGCGTCCTGAGACATTTTCATTTTCTAACGCTCAGAACAATCATTTCCTTCTCTGGCAAAGCGCTGAAGATTCTCAAGGACTTGTGTGTGTGTGTGTGTGTGTGTGTGTGTGTGTGTGTGCGCGCGTGTGTGTGTGTCCCTGTAGATAAACTGCAAATCCAAGGAGAGTCTAATTATTTTTTCCAATATTCCTTTTCTTGGGCAGAAACTGCAATCAGGGGAGTTAAAGCTGGAAGGTGCCTTAGGCCACAAGTCAGGCCGATCTTACCTGCCCATCACAAATGAGGGAGAGGCGGGGAGAGCCGTTTGCTAGGCCCTGGTGACTCTGGGTCATCTGGGATTAGCACAGGAGTGCTTGCATTTTCACTCCCCTCCTCTTTGCTTCCCTGTCACCGCCTCAGCTGCCAGGATTGTAATCTGCATTTCGCAAAGCCTTAGATCCTTTGTTCAGCCCCGAGCCCCCCCCCCCCCCCCCCAGAGCAGAAAGGACAGTGTCATCAGTAGCATCAGAAGCATTAATGAGGAAAAGCTTAGCCTTGCCAGCTTCCAGGATGCCTCCCCGAGGCTCTGGCTGATGAATAGCCTCCAGATTGGACCTTGGAGTCTTGGAGTCTCGGGCTTCTTATGCAAAGCTCGGAGGGAGTTTACTGCTCCCTCTCTGGATTTTCAGAAGGATTTCCATGTTAAGCTGGGTCCCCACTGGCATGTCAAAAGCCTCTTCTAGGAATCCAATCGGCTTGCTTTTGAGGGGAGCTTCTTCTTTGAGAGTGGAATTGCAGTCCTAATTTTGAGGCGTTTATCTTCCAGAAAAAAAGCAAAGGGTATAGAGGTCAGCTGTATCCCTGGGGGAGACTGGTGCCCTTTCCACCCGCTTTGTCCAGGCCTGGGTTTCCCCCTACAGGGATTATGCTGTCACCTCCCCTACCTTGTCCTCTTGCCCCAGGGTGGCTCCCCCGCAGCCATTTTTCTGCAATGCTTTGCAACAATTATTCTAAAAGGCAATTCTGGGGGCACCTGAGTGGCTCAGTCAGCTAAGTGTCCGACTTCGGCTCAGGTCATGATCTCGTGGTTTGTGGGTTTGAGTCCCACCCACATTGGGCTGTCTCCTGTCAACACAGCCCACTTTGGATCTTCTCTCTCCCTCCCTCTCTGCGGCACTCTGTCTCTCTCTCTCTCTCTCTCTCTCAAAATTAAATAAACATTAAGAAGAATAAAAATAAAAGGCAATTCCGTTTATGCAATGCCCCTCTCCACCTTTCAGTGGTTCTACATTGCTCTCGGAGTAAAATAAAATTGCATACCTCACTCTCCTCTCCGGATTCTAGCCTCCTTTGGATAGTATAATATCATCGGATATTCAGATAATATCATCCTTTGGGGCTAGAGTGGTACCTTTCTGTTCTATTCCAGAGTGGCTGGTGCTTGTTGACAGAATGAATGAATTGCTGTTATTATCTGGGCCTGTTTGAAATTCCTTCCTAAATGTGATCAGGGAAGGGGACTCTCCTGCCACCAGAAGTCCTGTAGCCAGTTTCACAAGCCCTGGCACTTAGGCAGGTGTCCTTGCTGGGGGTGGGGGGGGGCAGGCGGGCAAAGGGACTTGTCACTTACTGAATTGTTATATACCAGGTTTTCCACATTCTTCTATTTAATCCCTGCAACCACACAACCGGGCTCTCAGAGATTGAAATGTGCCCCAGGACACAGGGCCGATGAGGGGTGGTGGCGAAAGGACTTGGACGGGGGCCGACTCCAGAGCCAGCACTGCCTGCCTTGTCTCTTCCTGGCGGTCCCCTCCATCTTCTCTATACTGCCTGCGGCAAACCCTTAGTTTACCTACGGAGTTAGTGGTTTACTTGCTGACCTTGGCCCCTGGAAATATTGTAAGCTCCCCTTCCTTTAATTCTAGACCCAGTTTT
>NC_064812.1:8919538-8952039 GCF_023721935.1 Panthera uncia | reverse complement strand
CCTCCCTCCCACCCCCCATCAACCCTCAGTTTGTTCTCAGTTTTTAAGAGTCTCTTATGCTTTGGCTCTCTCCCACTCTAACCTCTTTTTTTTTTTTTTCTTCCCCTCCCCCATGGGTTTCTGTTAAGTTTCTCAGGATCCACATAAGAGTGAAACCATATGGTATCTGTCTTTCTCTGTATGGCTTATTTCACTTAGCATTACACTCTCCAGTTCCATCCACGTTGCTTCAAAGGGCCATATTTCATTCTTTCTCACTGCCACATAGTATTCCATTGTGTATATAAACCACAATTTCTTTATCCATTCATCAGTTGATGGACATTTAGGCTCTTTCCATAATTTGGCTATTGTTGAGAGTGCTGCTATAAACATTGGGGTACAAGTGCCCCTATGCATCAGTACTCCTGTCTCCCTTGGGTAAATTCCTAGCAGTGCTACTGCTGGGTCATAGGGTAGGTCTATTTTTAATTTTTTGAGGAACCTCCACACTGCTTTCCAGAGCGGCTGCACCAGTTTGCATTCCCACCAACAGTGCAAGAGGGTTCCCGTTTCTCCACATCCTCGCCAGCATCTATAGTCTCCTGATTTGTTCATTTTGGCCACTCTGACTGGTGTGAGGTGATATCTGAGTGTGGTTTTGATTTGTATTTCCCTGATGAGGAGCGACGTTGAGCATCTTTTCATGTGCCTGTTGGCCATCAGGATGTCTTCTTTAGAGAAGTGTCTATTCATGTTTTCTGCCCATTTCTTCACTGGGTTATTTGTTTTTCGGGTGTGGAGTTTGGTGAGCTCTTTATAGATTTTGGATACTAGCCCTTTGTCTGATATGTCATTTGCAAATATCTTTTCCCATTCCGTTGGTTGCCTTTTAGTTTTGTTGGTTGTTTCCTTTGCTGTGCAGAAGCTTTTTATCTTCATAAGGTCCCAGTAATTCATTTTTGCTTTTAATTCCCTTGCCTTTGGGGATGTGTCGAGTAAGAGATTGCTACGGCTGAGGTCAGAGAGGTCTAGACCCAGTTTTCTAATACTGCTTTTCGTTGACCCGCACCAAAGATTCCATATCGCACGTCAGGTGCCCAGAGGTATCAGCTGCTGTTGGGGTGGTGTCGTCTCCATAGGGTTCTCTCCAGGTTTTCGGGCGTTGCGGTGGTCTTGGCAGTCATCTGTTCATCAGTGCATCCACCCAATAAACAAGAAACTCATGTTTCTGTCACAGTCCTAGCTAGGAGGTGTTCACGTACTCCCAGAACATTGTCCTTGTCTTGGAAAGAGACAGACACGTAGCCATGATCACATATAATGGCTCTCGTGTTGACCCTCTATGCTTTCCAAGACATTTGTAAATATCTGCTAAGTCAAAACTTGGCAGGTGGGAAATTGTACCAATAGAATGTCTAAAAATTTGCCAGCTAACTCCGTATTCTATGGAATTATTGGCAACTTAGTGCATGGATTGTTTCTGTTCTGTTTGGCAATGAGCTTCCTCACCGAATGCTCTAGTGTGAAGAGACCTTCATCCCTGAAGGGTCCCTTTTGCGGAAGCCAGCAGATTGTCTACCTGGAGTGCTAAAGTGACTGCGTTTTCAGCCTCTGGGAAGACTTCAGCTGGAAATTGAGAGACCTGTCAAGTTTTGTTTAGTCTCCTGCAATGTTGGGAGTATCTGTCCGTGCCAGTTACACCTGAGGGACAAAGGGCTGAATATTGTGTGGTGTTTGCTGGACCGGAGCCTGCAGTCTCTACAAACAAGATACCCAAGGGGTGTAAACACAGACAAAAGAGAGAAAGAGAGGAGAGCAGAGGAGTTGACTACGGGCCAAGCACATGAACTTGGCAACTTGAGTGATCAACACGGAAGGACTACCTTGTAAAATCAGAATTATTTTCTGCATCAGAATTTGTGAAGGTTTAAAGCATGCTGTGTCTCTTATATTAGTATCCCCTTCTCCCGACTTTATCCCAAAAGCAATAAACTTTTTTTTTCCTGCATTTATTACGAAAACGGAAAAAAGGTTGCTGGGTGGTCTTGAATTTATTGACGTGATAAAAACCCATCTAGACACAGGTCTGTTTTATAAAGCAACAGATAAGTAAGAGAATGGGTGCTTTTGTACGTTTAGAATTATGTCTGCAAAAAATTAATACTGGTCTACTTTGAGGCTTGGTTTCTGAGAGTTATTTGCAAAACGCTGACACCTCTGGGCATTTTTGGTTTTGGAAATGAGTCTCATTCCCGGAGAGTTATCTGCAGTGCTTTTTTGCTGGGTCAAGAATGTGTTCCGCGTCTCATCGCCTTGAGATCTTATATTTATTTCTTCTCCCCTGTTTAGCTCCAGGAGCATGTGACTGTGTCATTCCTAGTGGAGAATTCAGGCATGTTGATGGTAGCTAGAAAAACAGATGCTAGTATGTCACTTAAACACCTACTATCATGAAAACGCCTGAGCCACATGTCACGTCTTCAGATTTACATGAACCCACGTGTGCCTGTGTTATTTGTGTTTTAAAAGATAACTTACCTCTGGGGTGCCTGGGTGGCTCAGTCGGTTGAGCGTCTGACTTCGGCTCAGGTCATGATCTCGCAGTTCATGGGTTCGAGCCCCGTGTCGGGCTCTGTGCTGAAAGCTCGAAGCCTGGAGCCTGCTTTGGATTCTGTGTCTCCCTCTCTTTCTGCCCCTAACCCACTCGCATTCTGTCTCTGTCTCTCTCAAAAATAAACAAACATTAAAAAAAAAAAAAGATAACTTACCTCTTTCCAGAAAGAAGTAAAAATTGTTTTCTGGAAGGAAAACTTTCAATAGCATAATTATAAGAAAATTTGCACTCAAAGATCAAGACAGGAAAATATAAATTTAGATAGAATTTATATTGAATTCTTGAAAATATAAATTTAGATAGAATTTATATTGAAAATGAGTGGTAAGGACTAGCATAATATTAAAATTTCTCCTTACCTCCTGACAATGAGGTTGCAAAAGGAGACATGAAAATACATAGCTTTCTGCATCAGATATGAGGCAGCATGCTGGAACTATTTTCAAAGGGAATTCCTCTCCTAGGGACATTTGTGTGACCAAGCACTGTGAATGAGACAGGCACACAGACGTGATTTCTTGGCCTGGCACTCTTCCTGGCTTCTCTGTAGAGATGCCTTCTGCCTTTCAGAGTCCAATGTCATCATTCTGCTTTCCTTTCAGTGATGCAGAAATTTGAGAAGGCTCCAGAATCTAAGGTGACCTTCCGTGCGGATGTCACTGTGGCGGGCAGGTCCAGAGTCCCTGGTTCTGAGTCTCCACTGACACAATGCTTGACAGGTAAGGGGTGCTGGGGAGCCGGGCGTGTGGGAAAATACTCTGTGCTGACCTGGGAAAGACAAATCAAATAAAACCACTGAAACTGTAATGAGAAAATACACTTTCTCAAGACATTTGGTAAATGGGTCGATTCCCCAAGTGTATATTCAATTCGTAGTTTCACCTCAGAGTTTATAATGCATATACTACGTCCTGAGAACATGGCTGTGCTAAATGTAAGGGAGCAGAAATGACGGACATCGGTTCCTTGTAGAGTTATTTGTCCGGGTCAGGAGAGCCGTCTGTCTGTACCAATGTCATGGCCAGAAAGGGGTGATAACAGCAATGGTGTTTATTGAGCATGTATGTTTACAAGGATTATCTCATAACCCTATAGTCTCTGAAGGTCATTGAAATCCATGTTACGGATGAGTGTGTGTGTGTGTGTGTGTGTGTGTGTGTGTGTTGGGGTGTGTTGGGGGCAGTGGGAGGGGTATGTGTCCACCTGCCCTCAGCATCACCTGAGAGAGACAGGCACGCTGACTGTCCCATGGTGCTTGCAGACTGTGCGCTGGATGAAGCCTGCAGCTTCCTTGCAGTGTCCACAGCGGGGTCAGAAGTCTTGTGTGATTTCTATGCTTGGACAAATAACCACATGGCCTGCACGACGTCTGCTCAGGTGAGGCATGGCAGCTGTGTGGGGGTTCTGCGTCTCGCCCTTTCTGTGTCAGACATGCTCTGATTGAATGGACACCAGGCTGGTCAGGTGGTGGAATGAGACTGTCAGCAGCTGACCCCGTGTTGCGTCCATTTCTTCAAAGTGATGAGACTTGGGAAAAATCCCCCGGTGGACCAGTGATGGCTCAGGATGAAGCTGTCCCGAGGAGTGTCCGTCTGAGCAGAATCGTTTCCTAACAGATGGGTCAGAGGGATTGTCAATGAGCACTCCCTTCTGTTACCCACTGGCAGCTTGGGCACTGGGCGTGAAGGGACGTTGTCCAGAGCCCTAAGTCCCCTCTGTCTCTCTGAGTCCCGGACCCCAGCATTCCTTTCCATTGTAGAAGTAAAATATGATTATAGCTTAAGAAAGAAAAATGTTAAATATTAGTTAGAACCACATGAAATTGCTGTGTCTGTAGGTCAAAGCTGGCAATTTCACCGTTACTGTGAATTAGGACCGAAGGGTACGCTGGCTCCGAACCACATGCAAATCTCCATTTTTACTGTCCAGTTTTTCATGGAAACTTCCAGAAAATTTCTATATGTTTATGAGCATCTTGTTGTGTTTGCTTACGTGTTAATATCTTACACTACATCTTCTTTTCTACCTTGATTTTCTCACATAATGTTTAACTTTCTCCATCTTTAAAATGAACCTTGTTCTTTTTAATGGCAGCCTACCAGTCCATTCTGTGGATGCACGTAATTCATTTCACATTTTTAAAGGGCATGTCGATTTGTTAGCAGTTTTGCGACATCACTGACACGGGTGGATTGCCTGCCCTTAGCACATGCCCCTGTGCAGGTGTGTGAGTGTGTGTTCATAAGCAACATTGCAGGAAGGGGCTTGGAAGGTGGACCCCTGAATTTTAGGACTCCAGCCAGGTCTATATCTGCAGCATCTAGAGAGGAGGCAGGGAGGGGTCTTAGACTGAATCCCAAACCTTGTCCGTTTGGGGCTGTCAGGCCACGTGCACGTTCCTCACCTCAAACTCTTCATCTATAACACGGAGGCTTGACCTCGCAGGCTTCTGGTGAGGATTCGAGAAGCTAACACAAAACACACAGCAATGGAGGCAATGTTAAATCCCTTGAGTTTAAAGGTTAAAGCATGTTGGGGAGGATGGCCGTGCCTTTATTACTTTTTTCACTATCATGGCCCAGACCTGCCTTCAGATGTATCAGGGGGACATGGGGGCCGGTGGGCGGGGAGGGAGGATAGGCTGGGACACTGGTGATAGTCGGCCAGGACCCGCTGGCATCAACGCTGTGGGACAGTACAGACTGGCTGCATTTAATTGCTGTCTGGGGCTTCCAAGTGCTGTCCCCTCACCTCGGCTGGTCCGAGTCAAAGCAACCCTACTAATGGGACACCTCTGTCCACACCTCCCAGAGACGCTTGGTGGTCGAGGGGCCTGAGGTCACAGTCAGTGACGGTACTCCCTGGGCAGCTAGCTGCCAGGTCCCTGGGCATCTCTGATCTAAGGAAATTCTACTCCTCTCTCCCTCAGGGATCAGACCCGGCTTGCAGAATTGTTAGTGATAGCAGAAGATAGCTGATAGCATCTATTGAGTGCTTACTAAGCACCTCGCATTCCTCTGAGCCAGAGTAGGAGATTATCAGTCGTTGGATCCTCCGATGCCCTGACAAGTATGGATTTTAGTCAATAAGAAATAAAACACTTCCTCATTAAAAAATAAAACTAAAAAAGCCAAAAAGGAATGAACTCTCCCCCCAACTCCTTAGCCCACGAGAGACAGCCTCTCGCAGGAAGTGTTATTAGGAGGTGGCTCTGGAGCTTGCCTGCCCGGGTTTGGGTCCCAGCCCCACTGCTGACTTCCTGCCCTTCACCCCTTGGTTCCTCGGAGCCCTCACCTATGATGCAGGGTGGTAATGGCACCCCAGTTATCGCGAGGATTGAGTAAAGTCCTACGTGGAGAAGCTCACACGACAGTTTCTGCCGCAGAGTAAGAGCTCAGTGACTGTAATAGCTGTCACCACCGCTGTTAGTATTGTTAACAGGCAGGCAAGACATGCCATCTCAGCCGTTCCAGGCTCCCCTGCAGGGCCCCGGGGCTCTCGGTGCTGTCCCGAGACACGGGGTCAGGTGTCGTCATTGATGGGGAGTGACCTGGCCGATCTATGCTGCCCAGTGTTGCAGCCACAGGGCCAGGCTCCTCGGAGCCTTATGTCTGGGTTAGGTGTGGGGTGTGCAAGGGACCCTTTATCAAGGCAGGAGCCTCTTATTTGGGTCTAGGCTGCAGGTGTATCGTCCAGCTCACACTCGCCCCACCGCCTCCAGGGGCGGGGGGCCCTGCAGTCTGGGACCTGCCACCCACACCCTTCTCAGGAGTGCAGGGCCCTTTCCCTCTCGGGGGCCCTGCTCCCCTCCCCAGGCCATCATCCCTCCACCGCACAGCCAGGAAACTCAGGCAACTCTGAGAGGGGGGCAGAACCCTGGGAAAAACCCACAAATTGATGAGAACAGATTTATCCTGCCCCCCCCCCCCCGCCCCCCCAGCCCCAGCAGAAGTTCTGGAAACAGGCAGAAAGAGGGATCCGAGATTAGCGAGAATGGCAAGGCGTTTGGACGTCTGACCTCATTTCCAAGCTTACAAACCTTCCCTTGATCCTCACTGGACACGAGCTGTACCCATAAGGATGCTTCTGCATCTGTCCTCTCCCGCCATTCCCCCTCTCGAGACTGACAGTCTCCAAGAACCACAGGCTCTAGTCCTCAAAACACCACAGAATTCTATTTATTTATTTATTTATTTATTTATTTATTTATTTATTTCGTTTGTTTATTTTTGAGTAGAGAGAGACAGAGCACAAGTGGGGGAGGGGCAGAGAGAGAGGGAGACACAGAATCGGAAGCAGGCTCCAGGTTCCGAGCTGTCCCCACAGAGCCCCACACGGGGCTCAAACTCCCAGACCGTGAGATCATGACCTGAGCTGAAGTCGGAGGCTTAACCGACAGAGCCACCAGGAGCCCCAAAACACCACAGAATTCTTTGTCGTCATTTCTGCCTCTTACTTTGCTTAAAACCCCCTTCTTTTATTTCCAACTGATGAACTCTTACTCATACGTCAGTACCCCACCCAGATTCACTTTTGTTCTGGGAAAGTTTTCAAGCTCTCCTTTCTCAGTAGAATTACTCGTTCCCGCTTCTGTAATTACCTCCTCTTGACTTACATGTGTCTTTGCAGCTAACACTCTGGGCCGGAATTTTCTGCTTCCGCGTCGGTGTGCTCCAATAGACGGGGAGAGACTAACGGGCCGGAATCGTCTGTATTTACCTTTGCGGCCCCAGCACCTAGCCACGGTCAGAGTTTGGTGAATGTTTGTGGAACTGCAGTGACCATCTCTGGATAATAATGCATCCTCTTTCCATCTCCAGCATCAAGACACCCTGGGGAACTCAGGGGCCACCGGCTTCGGGAGTCTTAGGTGCCAGGTGACAGTGAGGAACGGGGCTCCCGACTCTCCGGCTGTGTATTTGAAAAAGGGTAGGTTGGCTGAGCTAGGTGGTTTGGGGCCTGGGTGGTTTAACTTGACACTCGTGTTTAGAGCCGCTTCCTGGCAGGGCGAGTTCAGGGAGGGGACCGCACTGTCGGGACGGGGAGGCTTCCTCCGTAGGTGAGGAACTAAATCACAGAGCAGACACAAGGGGTGTCGATGAGCCATGAGCCGGGGAGCATCCCCAGCAGGGGTGTGGACTCCGAGCTCCCTGCAGCTGCCCCTCTCACGCCTTCCCTTCCCGTTGGTCTCCACCCTCCCCAGAAGTTACCAGACCTTCTCACAAGGGTCCAAAACCTCCAAGGACTGTCTCCCTCACCAACCGGGGCCTCCTACAGCTGCAGCGTGCGTGCATATTACCTAGGGGGCTCATAAAAATGCAGATACTGAGTCAGTAATTCTGCCTTTCAAATAAGCTCTCGGGGAGGCCTGGTCCTCCGGCCTCAGGCTGAGTAGCAAGGGCATATCCTCTCAGTTTACAGCTCACTTCCCTAGACTTGTTACATCCACCTTCATAGAAATTCTTCGAGGAAAGCGAAACAGGGATCATAGCCCCTGTTTTACAGATGAGGAGACTGAGGCTCAGAGAGATTAAAAGAGTTCCACAAGGTCTTACTGTTAATCAGTTGGGGAAGTGGGTGAGACCCCAAGTGTGTCTGAATTCCCCTACGTGGCTTCACAGAGCGGGGACAGGGAAGCCCGCCCTCTTCTGCCCTGTCCTGCTCGCCTCCATCAGGGCCAAGAGAGGCTGGGAGCCCTGGGCCACAGCTAGGCTCCCCATGAGCTGTGGCGCATGGCTGGTCCCTGCTCCCCGGGCCCTCCCTCACTCGGTTAAGGGTGAGGGCGCTGGAGCTCGCCTGCCTGGGCTGACCCCACTCTGCCACCTACTAGCTGTGGCCAAGGTCCTTGACGTTCTGGGCCTCCAGTTCTCCACTGGCAGAGGAGGAGTCACAAGTGAAGCGAGGAGATTGGAAGGTTGGGGTGAGGTGACCTGTGCTGGTAGAGCATGGTCCATAGCAGGTGCAGATTTCTCAGACCGACTTTGTTCTTGCTGACACGTTTCCTGATGACCCGAGGTAAGGGCACAAACCAGAAGGTGGCCCAGGGGGCCTGACTGAGGATCTGGGGGTGGACTGGGGAGCGGCAGGCCTGCCATTCTCGCAGATCCGTAGCTCAGGTGGCCTGGCTCCCAGCAGCTTCAGACTTGTGCAACGTGGAGACGATGCCACAGTCCGGACCCAAGGCCTCGGCTGGCCTCGCACGGTCTGCAGCCCATGGCAGAGACAAGTGCGTGTGGCTTTTTGCCTCTGGCCCTTCCTTCGCCTAATGCCTCCATCCTGTCTTAGGGGAGGGCTCCCTAGGAGAGTGGAGTTCAGCAGAGCTGAGATTTCTCTCATCTGTGGCCAGGGGGGACTAGAATTCCTGCCCCAGTGTTTATTCCAATTATTTTTTTTTATCCATTACAAAAAATAACAGCACATAGAGACTTTATTTTTGTCTAAAAAGGACAACCAAAATAAAACAAGTAACCCCTCCCCAAAATGTTCTTTAAAACCAACCCTTGGAGTTTCATCACATTTTTTTTTTAATGTGATTGTATTTCTTTCTAAGTGTTTGTTCTTATTTTTTTTCTCCTCATCTCCGATTGCAAGGGAAACGGAGACTCTTCCTTGTTGCCAAACTAAATCAGTGTGTTTCTTGCTTTTTTTGTTTTGTTTTGTTTTACTTTTTTATGTTTATTTTTTTTTTGAGAGAGAGAGACAGAGCATGAGTGGGGGAGGGACAGAGAGAGAGAGGGAGACATAGAATCTGAAACAGGCTCCAGGCTCTGAGCTGTCAGCACAGAGCCTGACGTGGGGCTCGAACTCACAAACCGCGAGATCACGACCTGAGCCCAAGTCGGACGTTTAACCGACTGAGCCACCCAGGAGCCCCCTACTTTTTTTTTTTTTTTTTGAAGCAGGAAATGCACAGACACAGGCGTTGTGCTTCCTAGGAGAGCAAACACAGAAGGGATGTTCAGCAACTTCTTTAGTTTGCGTGCTGTAAAGGGCGTAAGATGTCACAGCTGAGGAGGGATATACGTGGCTTTTGAAAGCCTCCCGTGTCAGTGGTGCCTAGTAGGTAGGCAAGCACATCTATTCACACACCTGACCCTAAGCGACCTGGAAGACGGGACACCTTGGTCCATCTCCCAGTACCATTCTGTCTCCGTGCACCTAAGAGCTGTGGCTGGGAACGTGGGGGAGAAGCCATGTGATCTTTCAGAATCGAAGGAAGACAGTGCTCAGAGGTTCCTTCTAGATGGCCTAGCCCAACTTCCTAGTTTCACAGAAGAGGTCTAGAAAGAGGAAGCACCTTGCCCCTGCATCAGGGTGGAACCTGGGACTTCAGGGCATGACCTCTTCCAGCTCTGAGACTTCCCCCAGACCTGCTCTGTTGTCTAGGACTTGACCTCATGTGGACCAGCTCGGCACTGGCACTTTTCGTAAATATTTACTGAGGCGGGATATGTACTTTGGCAGGCACTGTGGACGCAGCTGTGAACAAAACAGACAGAATGACTGGGGAAGGAATCGATCCAGCAATAAGATCATTTCCGAGGGTTCTAAGCGCTTTCATGAAAATAAAACAGGGCACTGGGTCAAGACAGACACGGACATGGGCTACTAGGGCGGTCAGGTTCACGGAGACAGGAAGTAGAACAGTGGTTACAAGGGACGGGGGAGGGGATGGACGGTCAGTGTTGGATGGGTGCAGAGTTTCATTTTGGGCTGAGGCAAAATAATAGAGACGGATGGGAGTGATGATTGCACAACAGTGTGAAGGTACGAATGCCATCGAAGTATCCACTTAAGATGGTTACAACGGTCAATCTTATGTGACATATATTTTATGACAACTTAAAGAGGAAATGAAAGAAAAACGTTAATTGCTAGAGGTTGGCCAGGGAAGGAGCCTCGGAGGAGAGGATGTTGGAACGGAGACCTGAGGCGGAAGGAAGAAGAGGCACTTACATGAAGACCTCAGGGCAGGAGGTCCCCGGTGCCGGGCAATATGGCGGATACCGGGGGTGGGGCTGAGAGATGGCCCTACAGTCCAGGGCTACGGTCCCATGGAGCTTTCTTCAGTGATGAGCATGTTCTATAAACCCTTGCTGTCCAAAATGACCACACGTGGCCACCGGCACTTGGAATGTGGCTACTGCAACATGACTTTTGGAGAACTGAAATAGACATTTAAATAGTCACGTATGGCCGGCGGCTATAGGGTTGGCCAGCAGGGAATGGCTCTGGGGAGTCTCAAGCCGGTTACGGAAGCAGACACTGTCTCGAGTAGCTTAAATACGGGGTGAAGGATGACGGAGCCTTGAGATCTAGGGAGGGAGAAACGAATTCTAACTGTAAAAATCAGGGAGATGGGGCCTTGAAATGAGGCTGGGTTTTGGTGACAAGGATGGGCTGGGGCTTTTCAGGCTCAGCCAGTGACAGGGCGGTCAGGCAGAAGGGGCGGAGTGAAGCAATGTGAGGGGGCAGAAGATGTGGCCTTCTGGAGACCTGGAAAATGCTGAGCATCAGCCAAGTGGCAGACCCGTTGCTCAACCCGTTTATGTATGGTCTATCTTTTTATCCCCTCAACATCCAGGAGGATGACACGCTGTCATCCCCATTGTACAGAAGGGGAAGCTGAGGCTCTGAGGTGCCACAAGGATTTGCACCCAAATCTGTCTCATTCCAAGGCTTGTGCTCCTGGGTTCCTCACTCTGGGCCTCTCCACTACTTCCGGGGGCCTGAGTCGGTTAAGTCCTGGTGAACGGCAGGGTGGAGGGGAGGTCAGGATGAGGAAGGCCTTCCGTCTGCCACCCACCAGCTGTGTAAACCCAGGCAGGACCATTCACTCGTTCAGGCTCTCTTGCCTCACGTGTGAAAGGGACATAATAATAGGATAGACATTTTGGCCGTAGATCTATATATATCCCTCCCTGAAAAATCTCGTCTTTGCACAATGATGCTCTCAAAATAACAGGGCTTATGGGAAAACTGGAGTGAGGGACAGGCAAAACCCAAACCTTGCCATTTTTAGCTGAGGACTGACAGAAGCTATCACAATCCTATTTAAAATGCTAGCACAGTTTTTAAAAAGACATCGAATCCATCGCAGAGCGACGCCTCAGTAAATGCTAGAAGAGCCACGTAGCCTGATGTGGGAGGGAGGAGGGAAGGGGGGAGTCTGCCGAGTTAGGGAGGGGAGAATTGGAATTGTCGCTTCGGAGGCAGAGACGGTGGCCAGAGGAAGAACGTTGGCCGGTAGGCGCTGCGTACCCTACCGTGTTTCTTGCAGCCGCGCTCCGCTGTGTTTGCGTGTGCTGTATGCACCTGCCGTTTGACGTGCCGGGAAAACCGTAGATCGACCGGTGTGACTTCAGCGTCACAGCTTCTCGCCCGGCCCGAGCTGGAAGCACAGAAGCGCGTGTGGTAGCGGGCAGGGCACGCTGAACCTCACCCGTAGGGCAGTGAAGACGAAGTGAGGTCGCGAAGGCAAATCACGTGTCACGGTGTCTGTGTGCACAGTTGGAGCTCAATAAATGTTTGCTGGTAATGGTAGAAACAATAATAGGTGTCACTTCTCCGCGCATCCCCTCTAGCGCTTCCAAGATGTGAGGGGCGTCTGTCCAGGTCTGCTGGGCGCCCCCTCCTTCACGCATGGGAAATCCAGAAGTTTCGCGGCGCAGAGAGCGTCGCATCTTGGACTCGATGCTGCCCCGGGCCCAAACGGAGGGTCCGTTGTCACGTGACCCGTAAACTGTGGCGGACTCCGAACTGTTTTCAGATCTTTGAAAAAAACTTTTCTCTGCCTTTTCCCCAGGCCAAGAATTCACCACAACAAGCCGGAAGAGCTTCAAGCCAACGGGCTTCCAAAACGCGCTCTCTGGAACCTACGGGGCCGTCGTGTTCTCAGCCTCGGGAGCCGATCTGACCGGGGCTCATCTCTTCTGTCTTCTGGCGTGCGACCGTGATTCGTGCTGTGATGGCTTCATCCTTGCGCAGGTCCAAGGAGGTAACTAATGTGGCAGTGAGGACGGGGGCCCTCCGGTGCCAGGACCCGGGGTCTGACAGGAATACGCAGGGTCGCGGAAGCCAGGATATACAACGTGGAGACGGCGTGGGGAGTCACAACACGAGGTGACCGCTTAGCTTAGGCAGACCCGTGGGCTTCAGTAGAGGTGGTTTTGATTCGAGGAATAATTGTAAGCCTTTGAAAGTATTTTTTTAAAATTAAAAACAATGTTTTTTTGAGAGAGAGTGTGAGTGGGGGAGGGACAGAGAGAGAGAGAGAGAGAGAGAGAGAGGGAGACACTCTGAATCCGAAGCAGGCTCCAGGCTCTGAGCTGTCAGCACAGAGCCCGATGGCGGGGCTCGAACCCATGAACTGTGAGATCATGACCTGAGTTGAAGTCGGACGCTTCACAAACTGAGCCACCCAGGTGCCCCGCTAATGACAGTGTGAAGGAAAGGAATGCCATGATCAGATACGGATTTTGACACTTTGTCTTGAGAAGGTGATAGATGGGGAGTTGGAGTAGATGTGGAGTTCGGTGAGGAGTTACACCCTGCCGTCCAGGTGAGAGGGGGTAGCTTGGGCTGAGGGGACAGCAGTGGAGATGAAGAAAAGGGGACAGATTCAAGGTATCAATAGCAGACAAACCGACAGGACTTTGGACATGAGTATTGAGGACCACTCTTGGCTCTCCAACTTGTTCGCCTAGATAGCTTGCTTGTGTAGTGAATGATGGGAGATGTTGGGTTTGGTAACGGGAGACAGATTTGGGAAGGTCATGAACCCATTTACACTGTGCTAGGTTTGAAACGCTTTAAGACAGTCACAAGGTGGGACTGAGCTTTTGGGGACGAAGATCCAAAGCTCAGAGGGGGAGTCAGGGCGGGAGACGGAAAGGCGTGCGTTCCCGGTGTCGAGGAGGTATCAGAACCGTGGGTATGGGTGGGATTTCCTTGGGGGCGGGCCCGGGGTGTGAGAAGATCAAGGGTGATGGGGGCCGATCCCTGGTGAACACCTACATGATAGGGAGAACCTTCGAAGAAGACGGAGAACTAGCGGCCAGACGGCAGGGAAGAGACCCGGGAGGGTGGTGCCTCACGGAAGCCGTGGTGCAGAGGGGTGACCCGTGGAGGAGTTTTGTCAACAGACTTGAATGCTGCCCGGGGTTCACACAGGGTGTTTGCTGAAAACGCTGAGGTTAGCTCCCTGCGGTCTGCGGGGGCCGAACGAGAAAGTGTCGCAGTGGTAGGGCAGGAGCCTGGACTGGACCAAGTTAGATTCTAAAATTCCTTTTAGGCCCGATGCTCTGTGATTACATGATGTGCATTCGTGTTAGTGTTTAGGTAAGCAAAAGTATATGCAGAGACAGAGAGATTAAACCCACACAGACACGTGTAAGCATGGACGTGTGTGTCAGCGCGTGTATGTGGGAAACACTGCGGTTCAAATCAAGGATGCCTTCTGCCTTCTTTTCCGAGGATACCACAATTTCCCCAGATGCTCCATTACTCACCCAACCATATGGTTTTTCAAGTCGGAAGGTTCGTTTCGCTTTCCTTAGAATCCTATATGGAAGAATTATTGTGTTCCATGGAACAGTGAGCCCACAAAATCCTTTTTTCCATGACATTTCTGGCTAGCAGCTCGCTTGCTTTTTTCTCCAAGCGTAACCTGTGATCCGTGATTTATGCCCAGCTGACCGACCACCTCACAGCGCCGCGAGTTAAGCTCTCCTCGAGACACACATAAAACATCAAGGCAGATGTTTTCCCCAGTCTTGCCCGACGGGCAGATTTGGAGCTTTAAATTATGAAAGCGCTGGCTGGGTCTGCCGATGGCCAGGAACAGAATCCTGCTACCGCGGTCTGGAAAGTCATTTAACTTTCTGGTGGATTCCCCCCTTCCCCCTGCCTCAGTGGCTTTGTTTCCACTGACTAGTAAGGACAATTCGTGAGGCTTCTGTACCTACATGTCAGTGGGGGCTTCTTGGAAGCGGGGCTCAGAGGGCCTCGTGCGGCTCATGGTACACGGGCGTGTACCCGAAGCGGGCAGTGTGTGACCAGCAAAGGGACTTCCAGTCTCTAGCTGGCACCCATGTCTCAGACACACGGAGATCTCGTTGACACTTTAGCACTAAAGGACAAAGTTGCGTGGGTTTCGCTTTCCAAGGTCTGGAGCAGAAGGAAAAATCTACCCGCCTCTTGTTTAATCCCATGAGTCTGCGTCTTGGCTTGTGAGAGGACGGCCCTAGTGCTCAGACTTCCTCTGGGCCCTCAGCGGGCTCCTCCCGGCCCCCACTGAGGTCCCAGGCCCTCGCTGCCGGCTGGCTATTCCTCAGTAGCTAGCAAAACCAGTCCCCTTTCCCATGCCTCTGCTTCCTCATCTGTGGAATGAACTGGGCTAAAGAGGCGAGGGTTTCTAGAATCCATCCGTGCACCAGAATCACCTGTGGTGTTGTTTACAAATGCTAATTCCCAAATGTCACCACCTCCCACCCCTCCAAGACCTACAACCTACCTACCCACCTACAGAGTCAGAAACCCTGTGGTTGGTGCTGAGGAACGAGCATTTTCAGAACTCTCCCTGTGCTGTCGATCGGATCGGTCGAAGCCCCCTGGTTTGAGAACCACCAGTCAGAGAGCCTCGAAGGTGGTGTTTTACACACCTGCTGTTCTTGCTGCTGCTGATTTTTTGGCAACTGCAGGTTAAAAGTGGCCAGGGGGGGGGGGGGGGAGGACAGGACATCAAATTCATAAGGCAGGTGTCTGAGGCATCTACTTTGGGGAAATTTGGTGACAGATGAGTTAGAAATGCTATCTGGCTTTGGGTAGAAATGAGGATAAGGAGGGGAATGGCATTATGGAATGAGTATTTCCTTTTTTTTTTTTTTTTTCAGGAGAATCTTAACAACTATACTACCTAATGGGATTATTTATCAAAATGATATATAGGGGCACCTGGGTGGCTCTGTTAAGTGTCTCTTGAATTCGGCTCTGGTCACGATCTCACGGTTTGTGGGACTGAGCCCCACGTCTGGCTCTGCACTGACAGCACAGAGCCTGCTTGGGATTCTCTCTCTGTCTCTCTCTCTCTTTCTCTGTCTCTGCTCCTCTCCTGCTCATGTGCTCACTCTATCCCTCAAAATAAATAAATAGACATTAAAAAAATAAAACTTTGGATATTTATATATTCAAGACAAAATGGTCTGGTGCCTCCCCTAGTTAGAGATATCTCCCTGTACGTCCCGGACACGCGGGCACACAGCCTGTGCTTGAATGCCTCCGGAGACGAGGAGCTCACTTCCTAATAGGGAAGTTTGTGCTGTTGGTGCAGGGCTCTTGGTTTTTCATAGTTCCTTAGTTTGAATCTGAGTCCCTTCAAGGTTGATGCGTGTGTGTGCGTGTGTGTATGTGAGGGGTGGCGGGGGGCTGCTGTTTATTTGCTCCAGGTCTGAAAAAAGCTCTGCATGCGGTGGGGGTAGAGGAGGAGAACAGAGGATTCTGGCACCGAGACCCCCAGTGGTGTTGAGGTGTCGTCACTGCTGCTGACCCACGAAGAAGGCCTCTGACGCACAAGGAAAGTTCGGCAGTCACACTGGTGGCTCTTCCTTGGGGAATTTGCCCCTGTGGCAACTGCAGGCCTATCAGGGAAAAGTAACCCAGTTGAAGACCAGGCTCCTGAGTTCCAGGGTCCCTCTGTGCTCCTGAGGAATTGTTACCTGTCCCCATCCTCCAAGCCTCTCGGGGCACAGACGTGAGTCCCTGGGGGCGGGGGCCCTTCCTGTCTCTATCACGTCAGCCTCTCTTCCCTCTCGTGACTCTGCAGGCCCCCTCATCTGCGGGTTGCTGAGCTCCCCCGACGTCCTGCTTTGCAACGTCAAAGACTGGAGGGACCCCACGGAAGCCCGGGCTAATGCCACGTGTCCTGGTGTGACATACGACCAGGGGAGCCGCCCGGCGACACTGCGGCTGGGAGGCCAGGAGTTCGAGAGTAAGTCTCCGCCTTCGGCTTACGTTCCTTCAGAAGGAATTTTCCTCAGCAGCAAGGTCCGCCGCCCCTCCCCTGAGAGCCCTCCTTGTACCCTGAGAAATTTCTCCTTCTGAAAAGAAACTGGACCAAAGATGCTGCATAAAACTCGCAGACCCCAGGGTGGCTGGAGGGGGGGGCTGGCTCCGCCGGGAGGCTACCCTGTTGCAGGTGGTCCCGGTACCAGCCACACTGCCCATTCTAATTACAGGGGTGCAAGAGACTGTGCCCCCCCCCCCCCCCCCCACATGGGCTCCATTGACAGAAATCACCATCCGGCCCGTGCCTTCCTCTTCTTTCTTTCAGAAGCTCTTCCAACCTTTCCCACAAGCCTAGAAGCCTTAGATCTAGAAGTCGCTCTGAGATCATTTGCCCGCCCCCTCATCTCACAGGGATAGGCATTAGCGAGGCGGCCAGTCAGATCTCCTCTCTGCCCGCCCCAGCCCTGCCCTCTCGGCAGGTGTCCCTCAGGGAAGAGTCCTGAGCTGGAGACTGACCACAGCAGCAAGACTCAGTGCGGTCAGGACTGGCGGGCTCAGCATCACCAGAAGCTCCTTAGAAACACAACTTCTCAGGTCCTGTCCCGGACCCCCACGGTGGCCCCAGGAGTGTGTTCTAACCAGCTGTCTAGGATCGTGCTATGCCTGCTGAGTTTGAGAAGCGGGAGAAGCACTGACGAGGTGGCCTGGGAGCTTCCTTCCGACCCGAACAGTCGGAGTTTATAGTGAGAACAGGGCCCAGGGATCCCTCGCTCCCGGTTCCTCTGTGAGGTTGGTGGCAGCCTGGCTCCCTCTCTGTTTTCCTGCCAGCACGTGGTCCCAGCCCACCCTCTGCGACGGGAGGGGTGAAAGCCGCGCGGGTGTCGGCTGGACAGGGCGGGGAAGGGGCTGCGGGGAGGTCAGAGAGCCCTTGGAGATTCCTGTCTCTGCAGGACGTGGCGGCCACCGTCTCCTGCCTCCAGGGGAAGCCTGCAGGACCTGTTGTTCAGTGGATGGCAGCTCTTGGGGTTCTAGTGGCAGACAGCTTGCCACCTCCTCCAGCCGCCCTCCCTGACTACCCTGTAGAGTTTGTTGCTTCCTCCGCCGCAGAGCATGACACACAGTTTACGAATCCCTCTGTCGGGCAGTGCAGGGGGCCGTGCGGGGGGCAGTGCCCTGCAGGTGTGCCTCTGCCTGTCCACGGGTCTCACTTGCCAGCCGGGAGTGTGCCTGTGGTGGTGAATCCCAGCTTGGGACCCCGCGTGTGTGACCTGGGGCCGGTCAGTAAAGGTCTTCAGGCCTGATGGCTTGTCTACAAAATGGGGTGAGGACAGGACCCGTCTCCCCGGGCTGCGGTGTTGGCGGAAAGGAAGATATTGGCGGTAATCACAGACGCGTCTCCCGTCGTGCGTGCGATGAGCCAGCCCCTGCTCTAAGGCCCCGGCTACTGCTAAGGCACGTACCCCCCACACGGTGCTTGTGGGGAGGCACTGTTACCAAGGCTCCCCGTTTTACAGCTGAAGAAACTGAGGCACACAGAAAGCGAAGTCTTCTTACGGGCTCAGGACTTCCAGGTAGAAGGGCGGGGACCCGACACGGGGTGATGTGGTTCTAAAGCTGATGGGCTTGCCCACTTCTCTGTAGTGGACGCTGCGGATAATATACCTGTTTGAGGACTTTGTAGGGTGTCTGACACTTAGTACTGATATTAGATACTATTATTATCATTCTTAAAGTTGTCACTGCGTTTTGCTATTTTAAAGACCTGGGCCGTGTCTTACTAATTTCTGGATCCACAGCATCAAGCATAAAACCTGGCGTAGAGAATACACATAACACCTGTGGAGTGACTATTTACCAAAGCCTGAACAAAAAATATTGCCTGATTAGGTGGGATTCCATGAGGCTTAGTTTTTTGGGGGGTAAATAAAATCAAGTAACTTATTTATATGGTAGACAGTGAACATATGGTACCCATTATTCTGAGAGGTAGCCCAGGGTGAAAACAAGCATTTGAAGAGAGACGTATGATATGTTTATGGGCAGTAACTCCAGAGGGAATTGCTTACCATGGAGCATGTGCTTGGTGTGTGCCCAAGAAATAAAGAATGTGTCCTTGTCTGGCCTCCCTGAGAAGGAGTGATTACCAAATGACTTTTGAAGTTTCGGGTTCTTTCAGTGCTCTGTGTGTCTGTGTGTATTTTGAGGTGTGGGCAAAGGTTTCTTTTTGTTTAATATTTTTCATGGTTTTTTTTTTTTTTGAAAGAGAGAGAGCTTGAGTGGGGGAGGGGCAGACAGAGGGAAAGAGAGGATCTGACGTGGGCTCCGAACAAACAGTAATGAGGGGCTCGAACTCACGAGCTGTGAGATCATGACCTGAGCCGAAGTCGGACGCTCAACCGACTGAGCCACCCAGGCGCCCCTGATGTGGGCAAAGTTTTTCTTTTTTTTTTTAAGTTTATTTATTTATTTTGAGAGGGAGAGACAGAGAGAAAGAGAGAACACCAGCAAGGGATGGACAGAGAGAGGGAGAGGAAGAGGGAGAGAGAGAATCCTAACCAGGCTCCGCACAGTCAGTGTGGGGCTTGAACCCAGGAACCACAAGACCATGACCTGAGCCAAAGTCGGACGCTTAACCGACTGAGCCGCCCAGGCACCCGTGGTGTGGGCTAAGTTTTACGAAGGGTGTGCTTGGATGGGGATTTCAGGCACCCTGAGGTATATTCATGATGTTCCAAATTAAGAGTTGCCTTATTGCACAGACGGATCAGGAGGCCCTCTCCAACTGGGAACAACAGGGCACAAATCTTCCTGTCGTGGTAATTGGTCACTCTAAGTACAATTAATCCCTGGGAAAAGAAATGAGATTTAAGTTCTTACTAAGATGTGAATAGCTGATAGATTTCTTTTCTAAGAACAGATATTGATAGAAGGAAAGAGGAGTGAGGATTCCATGGATCCAGATGGCAGCAGGGGAGGCCACAGAAAGGATCGAAAGCACATGGGAAGGAGCTGGGGACAATCAAGACGAGCTCTGCCCCTCTCAGCCCCTGCCTTCCCATTTAGCCATTGGTTAGATGGTCTCGGCAATACACACTCTGGAATTAGACCCCGGATTCAAATCCCAGTGTGGCTGCCTATGCTCATTGTATGACCTTTCTGGGCCTTGGCTTTCCCAGTTATAAAGTGCAGATAATGATGACTTTGGGCCCTTAGGGGGGTTGGAAGGATTAAGGGAGGAGTGTGCGATGAGGCCCTGGAGTGATGCTCGCAGCGAGGTGGGCACTCAGTAGATACTAGAGATTATGGAGCAGTGGCCTGCCCTGAAAATACTGGACACGAATTCTGCTTTTCTCCTCCAGCTCCGCGGCCTCGCTCGAATACACATTAACCTCTCCTAGCCTCAGTGTCTCCATCTGTAAAATGGGGGTATGCTTTTTTGTATGTTACGGAGTGAAGTGCTCATATTCCCTCTAGGCCATAGTTGAAGGCATTGCTTTCTGAACCTCAAGTCGCGGGTCCCCTGACGGCACATCCCGCAGAGGCACCCTGTAGGACTTCTGGTCTGGACGTCCGCTTTCATTCGTCAGCTCGCAGGTCCTTCGAGGGGGCTGGTTCAACAGCTGGCCTGGTTAATGGAGAATCAGCCTTGACGTGTATAAGCGAATCGATTGCCATTTGTGGGAAATTGTAACCCAGTGGAATACACTGAATCAAACGGGAAGCACGTCAGAATCCGTGTTGCGTTTTCTAAAACGCTTTCACACCGAGCTGCTCACTGATGCTTTTGACACTTGGGGGAGGCAGCTGGTCGCCTCACAGTTGTACCCACGAGAGTGCAGTCACAGCTGTGATGTGGCGTGCTTAAGGAAACTGTCATTGCTGGCACCTGCACCTTAAACTTGGGAGACCAGGGCTATCAGCGAAAGCTCTCCCCACCGCCCCCTTGGTGCCACTTGCTTGGGTTACTTGAGTGATTCCAGCAAATTCAGGAGTCCAGTGATGAAGAATGTTGGTCCTCGGCCATCTCTCTGGGCTTGTCTCCTCCAGACATTGGGTCATTAATGTCAGCTCCCTGCATGTTCTACTTTGAGGATTATTTTAAAAAAATTTTTTTAATGTTTCTTCATTTTTGAGAGAGAGAGAGAGAGAGAAGCGAGCATGAGCGGGGGAGGGACAGAGAGAGGGAGACAGACAGACAGACAGAATCTGAAGCAGACTCCAGGATCTGAGCCTGACGCGGGGTTCCGACCCATGAACCGTGAGATCATGACCTGAGCTGAAGTTGGACGGCCAGCCGACTGAGCCCCCCGGGCGCCCCCAGAATGCCTCTTTAGCACGTTTCTCTTCATTTGCTAAGCCAAACAAATATCAGTTCACATCAAACAAATACACCCACAAAAAAACTCCACAAATTACGGAGAGGCCGTTTTATCCAATACGAAGGCCCAGTGCTTTTCCTGGTTGTGAGGTTTCTCTTTCCCATCATCAGATTTCTGTTTAAACATCTCCCTCAAGATCAGAACCCACCCACGGTCGGCATCTCCCGCGTTGCCAGTGGGCATCTCTGGATGTTTCAAGTACTTGGTGCTGGCTGGGTCCATCTTCCCTGTTCTAAGAGGAAAGTCTTGGAAAGCTCTGGAATGGCTTATGGTTCCTTTCTCACAATGTCTTGAAGTGCAAATGAATGAGAACAGGCAGATTGAATGTCCCCTAATGTCCACAGAGGGTTGACATTTGACAGGAAAACACAGGCTTTGGCAGAACACCCCTGGGTTTATCCTGAATCCCAAAGGCTTCATGCTTTGGGCAATGGTGAGGCTCAGGCCGATGGCTGGCGTCCCCTTCCCAGGAGTCTGTTTTGTATCAGTGATTGCTATTGTCTTGGGGTGCCGGGAGCTTGGTGGAAAAACTTAACAGTGCATCTGTGATGCTCTTTGTCACTAAATGCATTTGGAGGTGATGTCTAATGAGCATCTATAAATAGGCTGACCCTCCTAGTTATTTACAGGAGCTGTCATGTGCTTAGCACTAAGCAGAGCCTGAGACAAGGATTCGAGAGTGCAGTTTGTTTAGGAGGCGCAAAGAATATACAGTGGGCTCTGAAACCTGGGCTTTCTGGCTTAGGACGCTGCCCACTCTCAGGCTGTAGATTCAAACTGAGCCCCCACTCCCACCCCAGACACAGCACATGACCTCTGCAGAAGTGTTTTGAAGTATATTAAGACCACACAGCACCCATCAACCCCCAAGAATCAGGCTCCGTGCCAAACCCCAAAACTTCTAAATGTGTATGCGTTCTTGCTGCCTTGATTACCGAGAGAGAGGCGATGAGTCAGTGTGGAGACCTGTTTGTGTAACAGGGATGTTCTAACTCAACTATCACGGAAGGAATGGGACAAATGTCTGGACAGTTAAAACTGTTTTTGCTTTAGGGGCGCCTGGTGGCTCCATCAGTTAAACGTCCGACTCTTGATTTCCACCCCGGTCGTGATCTCATGGTTTGTGGGTTCAGGCCCTGCATCGGGCTCCGCGCTGACAGTGCAGAGCCTGCTTGGATCCTCTCTCTCTCCCTCTCTCTCTGCCACTCCCCTCCACTCTCTCTCTCTCTTACAATACATAAATAAACTTAAAGAAACCTGTTTTATGTTAGAATGTTGCTTAGCAGAGAAGGGGAGGCATAACGTTGGCTTCCGTTCTGTGTTCCTTCTTGCAATCAACGACAGCTCTGCAGCAGGGATTATGCTCGGTGTGGGTGATACAAGATGAAGAAGGCCCAGTTCCCAACCTCGGAAAGCTCTAGTACATTCAAGGACGATTACAGTCAAGTGTGAGCTTAAAGACAGAGGTGTTTGTTGAGTGCTGCGGAAATCCAGAGGAGGGGTACATAACCCAGCCAGGAGGGTTGTGGGGGCCTTCTAGAAGGAGGTGATGCAGATCCTGATTCTTAAAGGGTGAATGGAGAGGTTAACCGGGTGGCAGGGGACAGGAGGTCTTAGCGGAGAGGAGAAGCACACGCAGTGACGCAGGGGCCTGAAAGCACGTGTTAGGCGTAACTGGGAAGACGGGCACCTTCCAGACGCCGGGCGGCTGCTCACACTGTCAAGAACCTGATCGCAGGGAAGGGAATTCTGAAACGTGTAGCAGCTCTTGCAAGACGGGAGGTAGGATGGCCTTTCGGGAAGGATACCCGGGTGCTGTGTGGCTCGGTCGGGGGTGGGGGTGGGAAGGAGTCAAGGGAACCAGTGAAAATCTAATCGTGTCAAAAGAGGTGTTAAAACCGTGTGAAAGGGTGGTGGGTCCCTTGGCAGGGGCGGATCTGAGACTAGTTTAGGCAACAGGCTGGTTGGATGTGGAGACTGATGCCGGGGAGGAGGGTGGCTCCTAGAAGGTGAGCAGGAAGGAGGGGGCGCCATCGACCGATCTGGAAAGATGGAGGAGGTAAGTATGGATATGGACATGGGGTGGGAGATGGGGCAGACAAGAGAGGGCGCAGAGCCATTCTTTTCGTCCCCGCGTTTCCTGCGCACCCCTGTGGAGACCGGGCAATCATATCCGTAGTTAAAATGACCAAGGCATCATCACTTTCTCTGTGTGACTTACAGACACCTACGTGCCAATCTTAGATGTTGGTCAGGTGGTTTTCTGGATCGACCAAGGTGCTCGGTGTTCGTGTGCTGAATTTACCTGAATTCCACTGGATTGAGCTGTGTTGAAATGGGCAAAAACCGAGGATGAGATTAAGACTCGCCATATTTTCCAGGCTAGAAGTCACAGGGCTCCTTTGCCTCGAGATGAATAAAAAGTGGGTCAGAAGGTCCCATTCCCATCACAGCACAGTACATTCTGGTCCCCCCCACCCCAGTACAGTGTGAGATCTGTGTGCACCTGTGTGGAGCACCTGTTCCCCGCCCCCCCCCGGGTGATGGAGGGCACCTGTGATTTTCCCTGCCGCTCCATGAAGGCAGGACCTACTCAGCACACATCGTCAAGATATTCTGGACCACATGAGAGTCTCACCAACTCACCCAAGTCAGAAATGGGAACTGCCGAGTGGTGAAGAAATCCATGAGAGATTGTTGCTCTTGGGAAGAAGCAGGGGTGTGGATGTGAACTAATACTTGTTGAGGGTCCCTGATCCAAATGCAAGTACCCCTCATGGTAAAGTACGTCATGAAGTGGTCCTTGGTTTTAGTCTCAGGTTTGAGAGCACTAAAGCACCCTTCCGCTAAGATGCGTCTCCTACTTTTACAGGATAAGTAAGAATCCTAATGGATGGCCTAAGCTATTTTGAAAATTGTATTAACTTTATTTACTTATGTTACTGACATTTATGTTACCAAAGGCATATATTTATATATCTATATTTACATCTTCCTTCCCTCCTTCTTTCTTCTCTCTCCTTTTTTCTTTCTTTCTTTCTTTTTCTTTCTTTCTTTCTTTCTTTCTTTCTCTCGTTCTTTCTCTCGTTCTTTCATTCTTTCGTTCTTTCTTTCTACTCTCCATCCTTTTGAAGAGTCAGTATGCCAAATATATTTAGTGTAAAAAGACTTAAGACACAAATTCTCTAATTTGTCTTGGGACAAAGTCCCCTAGTCTGGCCTTCATCATAAGCAAATGTGATTAGGAAAGACGGCGGAAGGAGAACAGATCGAGCCCCTGCTCGGTGTTGGTGTTGGAGGAGTACACAGTGGCTCCTCTGTACTGTGTAGAGTGAATGTCACATTTTCAGAGATCCAAGTCTCTATCTTCCAGATATCATAGGTTTTAACTTGCCCAAAGTTTTATAAGTGACATCCACCCTCTGAAGAGGGCTTTGGGAGAATCATGAGTAGGTCTTCTAAGGCAACATGAAATCCCAATATTGGGTAGCGTGAGATGTTCTAGAATCGTTATTTATTCCCAGTTTAGCAGGAAAACCAAGTGGAAGTGCAGCTCAATATTTTTGATTCACCCCCGTGGCCTAGCATAGGGTGGCCATGCCCCATGGGGGGAGGGGCAAGCATGGTAATTCTTGGTGGGGAAGGGCTCATGACTTTAATAGCTGAATTTCCCAAATAGGTCACTGTTTAATTGAACTTCTTTAAACCTCTTTAAACACCTCTCTAAACACAAGAAACTTTACAGATGTTTGCCATTTTGGAGGGGCAGAATTCTAAAATATGTTATCCTCTCTTTGGTGAGGTGATTGAAAGCATGGGGTTTGGAGCCTAGAAAGTGGTGTTTGAATTCTGGCATTGACCTCTCTGGATTTTGACCTTCACCTGGAAATTAGGGGCAAAAAATGCCTACCTATGAGGTTTAATGAAGCAATATCTGGAAAGTGCTCCTCATAGTGTTGGGCAAATGGCAATGATGCTTAACAATAATTCGCTATAATAATACATGGTTCTTAATAATAGTGAACAAGACGTGATCACTTTTTCATGTCTCAGACTGAGCCAGGTGTTTCCTGCCACGTGTGGGGTTGTCTGCCTCAGAATCTGTACTTTTTGAGCTCTTTTCTTAACCTCTCATAACACAGGGGGATTGGCAGGGTCTTAGGGCTGAGCGGAGGCAAGAGAGGCTGCCCTGACCATCAAGGAATGGTGTGGCAAAGCCGGTCTCATCCAGGGGTGATGCCGGAGGAGTGTCGTTTGGCAGAAAAGGACACTGAATAATATTAGTAACGAATTAAATAATGGCAGCTACCAACCATAGGGTGCGCATCAAATGTTGAGGATACAGAAGACACTTCAAAGTATTCCCAGCCTCCCATCATCATCCCCATTTTCCCCCAAGGCCAGAGCCTCAGAGGACTGAAGTGACAGGGATGATGGACGCAGCCCCAGGGTCTCCGTGGGCTTGGTTCTCTTTTGGCTAATCCCCGGTGCCTTCGGTAATGTTCTGTCTCATGGTTTCATGGCCTCTCCCCACGACCGTCTCTTTGATGCCCTGAGCCAGACACCTGGGGTCCGACCAGCTCTGGCTTTGTACCAGAGATCTGGAAGACCGCTCCACGAGGCTCTCTCTTTGAGTGCGCCTCGGTGGGAAATAGAGTTCTCAGGCAAGAGGGGCCCGTGTGGGAGCGGTGGGTCAGCGTGGCCATGGCGGGTCCCCCGTGAGAACAAGCACATCGAAGCTCATGGAAATAAATCTCTCCCTTTGCAGTTCCGGCAGCCCTGGAAGGAACTCAGGATGCCGTTACCAGCTTCCAGCAGGTTTATCTCTGGAAAGGTGAGCTGTGGATATGTGTTTGGGGGAGAGGGAGCGGGACCCTGATTACGTGAGGCTGTCTGGCCCCACCTCTCGTTCACAGGGCACTCTGCTCCCCAGAGAGACAACTGTAGAGATTTGCTTTCCAAGTGAGGGCTCTGTGTGGCATAGAAGGGTTCGGCTCTCATCAGATAAGATACCAAACCTTAGAAAGAAAAATGGAAAGTGTGGAAACCCCAGAGGGGATGGGGGAAGGAAGCATGGCTTCCTGTGAGGTCACGTTCGCTGCCCACAAGCTGCCCTTGCTACAGGATGGGAGCTCTGAGGCCCCAGCAGACTAGGGAGGCATTTCCCCAGGGGCCACGGCCACGGCCACGCTGAGGTCAGGGTGAGGGGGCAGGACACGTGGTGGTGCCTTGACCCCTGCTTACAGGGAGTGCTTCTGGTAGTGCCCGTTTGGCATCTCCTGACTGCTTCGTTTGCCTCCTCTGAGTTTACCCAACATCGACCAAGTGCCTACTCAGAGCCCGGGACACGGGATGGTTCAAGACATCGTGGAGGAGAGGAGTCTGAGTGAAGCAGGATGAGAGGGAGAGCTAAGGCACAGCTTTCACTGTGGGGGCTCCAGCCTCGGGCAGTGGACCCTTACAAGCCATGGCCATGGGGCTAGCGGGAGGGTGAGGACAGATCCCGCCCCTACATCACTTCCCTCCTCTTCCCTTGATCCCTCCTCACCCACGTCAGGTCCCCTTAGAGACAAGACTGTTTCTGTGCCCACGAGCTGAGATCGTGGGAAAGAACGCAGGGCATGGGGTAGAGTCCCCAGGTATGATTTCTGGTTCCGTTACCCACCGCCTTGTGACCTGGTGCACGTCAGTTATCACCCCCCCCCCCCCCCAGGCCCTGGCTTCTGGTGGGCAACATGGCGGTAAGAGCTCTCGCTTTCCAGGGTCTTGTGAGCACAGCCAAGGTAGTTGCAGGTGAAGTGCGGGGAGCAGTGCCCCGTGCATCCGTGCTGCTAACTCATGCCAGTGGTGGTGAGGACGGAGGTAGGGCAGAAGGAAGAATGAGGAAGAGGAAGGAAAGGAGGGTGTCCACCATAGTGGATTTAATGAGATTATACATAGTGATTTAATGAGATTATACACTTCTGTCTCGGTCGTCCCTGTAAGGTGGCTATATAAGGGGGTGACATTTTATCCATTTTGCAGACAAGAAAAACAAAGCGTGGCGAGGGTCAGCGATGTGCCCCCGGGGATTGCTGGGGGCGGGACCCAGACTCTGGCTCCGAATTCAGTGCTTCCTTGTTACCTAAATTTTCTGATAAATAAGCAGCTAGCTGGTGAAGAATGAAGGGATTTCTCCTCCCTAGGACATTTGCAGCGCTGAGCAGAAGCTCCCACAGGCTTGTCTAATGCCCTGTTCTCCCCATAGGCTCACTCTGCTTTCCTGGAAGACAAGTTCCCAACTTGAGGGTTTTATTTAATTTTTTCAAATTCGAACGCACCTACTTTCCACCTGCATATTTTGGGATAAGTCCTTTCATCTCTACACAGTTCCATTTTTCTTTTCTAGAGTAAAATGGGAATCTTCCTCCTTGCCTTCATGGGGTGTGTTAAAGACCAATATTTATGAACACATTTCGTTAGCTGTGCAAGTCTTAATCATTTCAAAAGCGAGGACAGTCATGGTTTTGTTATTGAGAGGTTGGCTGTTGTTCCCTAAATGGCCAAAGGGTACAGTCCTCTGCCCCTGGATTTGTCCCAGATCCTGGCTTAGGCACCTGGCTGTGGACCGTGAGGATTTTCCACATTGCCACGTTGTCGATCCCTTTTTCCACCCCAACGTAAGGACAGCGATACTTTCTTTTTACTCCTAGATTCTGACATGGGGTCTCGGTCTGAGTCTATGGGATGCAGAAAAGACACGGAACCAGGGCCAACGTCTCCAACAGAACCAGGTACCGGCCCCGAAACCTTTTATATACTTGGTGTCTGGCTGGAGTCAAGATGGCGAGGCCAAGGGTCTAGTCAGTGGATGGACTTATTAGCATCGCTCTGTTACGTAGCCACGGACTGTCCTCTTAGCTTTTAACCCCAGTTATTCATTCCACAAATATGGACAGCCATTCAGAGGCGCCATTGGCGCAGAAAGCAAAGTGAGATCATGGCCAAGTCAACAGTGCTACTGGAAAACAAAACAACCCTCATCCCCAAACCGGCAAAAATCGATTAAAGGGCAAGTTTCATCTGACTGTGGTCAGTGAGTGTGAGCAAAATGTACCTATTCTGGAATTGTGCAGTGAGTAGGATTTCTAGAGAGTCTTTTGAGAAAGGGTCATTTTGTGCAGCGGACGATATAAATCCATACATTAATAGGGACAGAATGTATGTGCAGTCTCAGACACTCTATCCCTAGCTGTTGCAATTGTTGTTTCTTAGGTGGGGCTAAAACTCAGGGTGGAAGCCAGAAGGAGGAAAGAGGGGAGGGGAAGGAGGAGGAGGAGGAAGAGAAAGGATGGGAAGGGAAGGGAGAAGAGAGGCAGGTTAGTCTATCGGCACAGGGGAGACAGCATGGCCCAACGAAGGGAACACCACATTGCAAAGCAGATAGATTAGGGCTTGAGCCATTTTTTTTTTTTTTTTTTTTTTTGGCCACTTACCGCTAACTCCATGGCCATGGGTACTTTGCTCACCTGATAAGAGCCTTGATTCATCATGTGGAGAACTACCTTGCTTTCCACTAATCCCATCATAGATGACATGGCAGTTAGAGCCCCTGGCACATCGCCTGGTACTTAACAGATGCCACCAAATTCATAGCCTCTTCCTCTCTCTACCCAGGGCTTTTGTCCAGATCCACTGAGATAATGTACAGAAACCACCAGCAATAGGGCTCATCCCATAGAAGTTGGGCGATTATGAGTTCATGCTGCATCCCTAAGAGTTGCAGGACCCAAGGGTGGAGCCCTGGTTTAAACTGCAGGTTCTCAGCCCCGGAGAGCAGGGTTCAAACCCCACCTCTGCCTCTATCTGCCTGTGCAACCCTCAGTCACCTTCCCTGAGCCTCGGTTTCCCCTGCAATAAATGAGAGAGGGAGCGGTACCCATAAGGGGGGGCAAGTGTGGGAACGGAAGCAAGTAGCACTGAACTTCAGGAATTAGTGGCTGTTGTTAGCTGGTGGCAGTGATATCGGTGATGCTGATCCAGCACCAAGCCTGGCTCCTAGCAAGCCTTCCTCAAAGTTCTGTCCTCAGGCCTCTCTGTTCCTGTAACTGCACATCAGACAGCAGATCCCAGTTCAGGATGGAAACTAGGGCCAGAGGACATATTCCTGTCCCATGCTGTTAGCAGTGATGTCTTCTGAACCTTCAGAGGTTTTCCAGTGGAGGCTTTAATTTTGCCAGCAGGGTGGTGGGAGTTGGGGGCGGGGGCGGGCGCCTGTGCAGGAGGCCGTCCCTCCTTTGATCTCATAAGCAAGCATTTGGCCTCGTGTCTTCTGCACCGTGGCCTAGACCTTCACCTTTCTGATCTTTGCCCCAGCGTATTGGCAAATGCATTCTGCCCTTCAGAGCCTCCCAAACACGAGGCTGGTGTTCAAGTTTATCTGCTGCCGGCCATTGTCTTCTGGCTGAAGCAAGGGCGAGTTCAAAACTCATGAGGGAGGGAGGCAGAAGAGAGCAAACCCCCTTCCTGAGCCTCCTGGTGGCGGGCCCTGCACTTGGTATTTTGTGTGTATCTCTTCTCGCAAAACTTAGGACAATTCTGCCGACCGGTATCGTTGTTCCCGCTTTATCAGAGCGATATGAGACTCCGATGCCTCGGTATCCCCTGTCAAAAGCCAGTCCAGCCCGAAGCAAGCAGCGGTGCCAGGTTTCAGACTGTTGCTCAGCTGCCTCCAAAGCCTGGGTTCTTCTAGATCACCGGCCACTCCTTGGCTCGGACGGTGTCGGCTCCCGGGGCTGAGTCCTGGTGGCCCCCGGCTAACTGAGCAGACGGGGTTTGGTTTGATTTGCAGCGCGAAATTTCTTATTTTTTTATTTTTTTAACTGAGCCAGTAATTTTAAATTGGGAGATTTTATATAAAAATTCAGATTTGAAGCTTCTTCGGAGAAAAACAGAGGAAAAAGCTCTGGAAATACAGGCTTCACATTTCTGCCTGGCGACCATCCCCCGAGCAGAGTTGAGCTGCCCCTCCCATCAGGGGCATGGCTCTCCCGTTTGCTGCAGTCCCCGCCCTGCCCTGGGTGCTTGTACTGGCCCCTGCCGGTCCTGGGCCGCTTGTGTTAGCCGATTCCCCCCCCCAGCCTTAGTGGTGCCGCGGGGGTCCTCGGGGTAATGAACAGGTGAATGACTTTGGGGCAATTCTGGACGTTTTGTAAAATCCATCATTATACACTGTGTCAGGCCACATCTCTAAAACTATCACATGGCTCCCACAGGAAGGACCCATCCCCTCCCCCCCCATCCCCACCTCCTGCCACCAGAAAGGGAGCTGGGCCCCTGCCCAAGACCTTGGAGGGATCCAGGCTGAATAGACCCAGCTCAGCTCGGTTTTCCCTTTCTGACTGATTACATTCCTGGGCTGAGGAAGATAACACCCCTGCAGGAGGGGCCCCTTTGATCTGCTCCTCTGCGGCCGGGCCAGTGCCATTTCCGTGGCTGGTTTACCTGGCCTGTGTCCCCAAGAATGGCCTCCCCGATTCAAAGCACAGGAAGCACTTGTCCCCTTTCTGCCCCAGTGCTACTTCAGTGAGTCTGAGTGTTTGGGACACACACAGGGAAACCAGCAAGAGCAACCTCCTGTCTGGCAAGGCCTGTACCGGCCTCCTTGCCTCCCGGGGGAGTGCGAACAAGAAGGCAAGGAATTCTTCCGAATAATGCCGCGTAAACCAAGTACAAACTGAGTGGGGTGCGTATTCATTCTACCGTCCACCAGACAATCTTTGAGCACAAGTGCCGTGCCCCCGGACATTCGCAGGCTAGCGAGGATTGCCCCCGTGCCAGCCATGGCATGACAGCGTGGCAAAGGCTACAATGGGGACAGGTGTCGAGTGTGGTGGGGATGCGGGGGTAGGAGGATGCTAAGCGGCCTGAAGGGGTCAGAAAGGCTTCTCAGAGGAGCCTGGGAGGACCCGCCAGGCATTTCCAGCCTCTGCGCAAAGGCTCTGAGGGCAAAGTGATCGAAGGGACTTCAACTTTGTCCTCAGACCTCGTGTGTTCTTTTTTTTTCTTTCTTCCTCTGCTGTCTTAACAAGTGATATCACGGGGCAGGCATGCAAACTGCCCATTGTACAGTAAGAGAGCTTTGTTTTCTAAAAAATGTTTATTCATTTTTGAGAGAGAAACAGAGAGACAGAGTGTGAGCGAGGGAGGGGCAGAGAGAGAGGGAGACACAGGATCCGAGGCAGGCTCCAGGCTCCGAGCTGTCAGCCCAGAGCGCAATGGGAGGCTCGAACCCACAAACCGTGAGATCATCACCTGAGCTGAAGTCGGACGCTTAACCGACGGAGCCACCCAGGCACCCCATTTTTTAAGAGAGCTTTTTTTTTTTTTTTTTTTGCCCATCGTACAATAATATTAAGTTCAAGAACCCAGAAGGCTGGGGAGGCACAGAGAAGGGCAACATGGTCTCTGGGGTCTCTGCCAGGGCTAAACTTCTGGCCTTGGCAGATGTGAGTAAAGATGTCATCTCCGTTGGTGGTTTTTGTTGGTGAGAAAGTTCAGTCTTCATGAGCCTGCTCTATGGAGCATGGAAAGTGGGCCTCTGGAAGGATGCTCAAGTCCAAGGCAAATGGGGGTCCATACGGATGTGATGCCAGATCCCTGGGCTAAGGGACATTGTAAATGGGCCCCACCTCATCCCCATGAACTGCTTCATGCCCCCAGGTAAGCGCCTATGCAAAGTCAGACCTCTCGTGAAGGGAACATCGGGCCCCTCAGCACTGGGGAGCCTCTTTAGAGTGCTACAGCACATCAGGGCAGGAGGGAACAGCATTGGTCCTTGAAGCACAGGAGGACTAGGTAGGTGAGGAAGAGGGGTGAGCACAGTCAACAGTCCTGGGGCAGCAAGCGATGTGACTGTGCCCCTGGAGCATGAATCGAGGCAACTGCAGATAAAGCTTAAAATGCAAGTAAAGCCTGGACCAAGAAGAAGGCTGCACTTCTGTCCCGTGGGCGGCAGGGCACCCAGAAAGATCCCGAAGCCAGCGATCATGGTGAGGATACGAGGAACGACTAAGGGAGAGCAAAGCTGCAGCTTGCGGTGTGGGGCCGGGCAGAGCTGTCTTCACAAATGTAGGCTGCCATCTGGGAGAGAGACAGCACTTCTGCGTGGCTTCAAAAGACAGGAGCATCAGTGGTTCAAAGTGACAGACCAATTGGACTCCACAAGTCCCCAGTGGTGGAGTGGCCTGCTATGGTCAGCACGGATGCATCACACAGGGCTGCAGGGGCACCGGCCAGAAATACCATGGGGGAAAAGTCCTGCCTTGGGTGCAAAGTTGAACCAGATGGCTCCCAAGGTGTCTTCCAAAGTAAGATTCTAAGATTTTGCAACTCTATAATTTTAGGACTTTCTGAAAGCTTCTGACCCCTTCCTGCCTGGCTAGACTCCCGGCCCTATTGCCTCCAGACCTGTTCTGGCTTCACACAGACTAAAAAAAAATGTGTGTGTGTGTGTGTGTGTGTGTGTGTGTGTGTGTGTGTGT
>NC_064812.1:8907843-8919528 GCF_023721935.1 Panthera uncia | reverse complement strand
TGTGTGTGTGTGTGTGTGTGTGTGTGTGTGTGTGTGTGTGTGTATGTGTGTGTGTTGTGTGTGTGAGAGAGACAGAGAGACAGAGAGACAGAGACAGAGACACAGAGGGAGAGAGGAGGGGAGAGAGATAAGAGAGAGAGTGAGAGAGAGAGAGAGAGAGAGAGAGAGAGAGAGACTCACTGTGGAGATAAAGCAAAGGAAGTTGACCCGCTCCTTCTTTTTCAGATTTGACAACAGAACTTTTCTTCCCCGTGGACCTTAACCAGGTCATTGTCAATGGAAGCCTATCCCTGCCCAACCAGCAGCACTGGCTTTTCAAACACCTGTTTTCCCCTCAGCAGGCAAACCTGTGGTGCCTGTCTCGTAAGTACCCTTAGAACACATCCTTCCTCTTCTGGATCCTCTGGTCAGGCAACACAGACTTAGTTTAACGACTCTTGAGAAATAGATAGGATGAGACTCAATGGCATAACTCAGGAATCACTTCAGTGTTAGTACCAGGGGTGATACAAAAGAAAGACAGGACATAACCCATCGATTCAAGAAGCTTACAGTAGAGATAATCTCTACTCTACTCCCAGAACCTATCATCCATCCATCCATCCACCCACCCATCCACCCATTCTTTACCCAATAGACATGTGCTATGTTTAGCATGTGCTATGTTCTAAGCCTTGCATTTGACCTTGGGGATGAGAAAACAAAAGAAGATGAATAAACTATAATCCATCCTTGTGAAAAAACTGTATAATCTCACATATACCAGTGGGAGAGTCTGACATGGGAGTGGAACAGGGGAGATCATTCACAGAGTTCACAAAAGTTTTATAGTCCCATGGCCTCAGGTCTGAAGATCCCAACTGCCTCTGAGATGGTCCTGGGTAAAGATCCAGTGGAATTTTGCTCTCTCTTCCCCTGTATTTCTGAGTTCACAGCTCACTCTTCACCTTCTTAGATTCTGCTTTCATTCAGAGTCACATGGACTCCCTGTTTGGTGCACAATCCTCTCCCCAGCTAGCAGAACTCTAGTATTTTTTCTTGGGCCTTTCAGAATGGATATTCTCAACGGTCCTGGGCCTCTGTCGTCCAAGGAAGAATCTCTTCCCGGCATTTCTTCCCAGTAGATCCTGTAGAGGTTACTTTCCCTCAGGCCTCCCAAGGACCAAAACCCACTGCTCTCTTGCCTGCAGGCTGTATCCAGGAGCCCTCTTTCTGTCAGCTGGCAGAGATAACAGACAGTACACCCTTGTACTTCACCTGCACCCTCTACCCAGAGGCCCAAGTGTGTGACGATGTCATGGAGCCCAATCCCAAAGGCTGCAGACTATTCCTGCCCCACCAGCCAAAGACCCTGTTCCGGAAGAAAGGTGGGTGCTTCGTGGGATTTGCGCAAACGGCATTTCCAGTGGGCTACTGGCTCCTTGGTTTTAGAAATACCCACATTAACTTATTCTTCTTTTTGAAATTAAGGTTACTCACGCTCCTTGTAACAATGCGACACCGTTTAGAAACGCATCAGGTTGACCATAGAGAATAATCCTGTTCTGCAATCGTACTCCTTAGAGAAAGCCACCATTAATGCACCTATCAGTTCAAATTCCATTCGGCTATCTGTTACGGAAAATCCCAACAGTGGCTTTCACAAGATAGAAGTTGATTTTTCTCTCTGAAGACATTAATGCCACTTTTTTTTTTTTTTTTTTTATGGAGTGTTTTTCCCCTGCACAGTCTCCATTTCTTCTGGGATATTATCATGCTTTGTTTACTGTTCTATCTGTGCTGGAGTTCTTTCTCAGATATCTGGTGACCCTCGGTTTTACATTCAAATGTAAGAGAGGGGCCCAGAAACTGATTGGGAAGCTCAAAGTATGTGGTGAGAGCTCGCTGCCCATGTCTAAAAACCGTGGCTAAGTTACTGATGCTAAACACAAAATTTACCCATGCTCATCCAGGCATCTGACACAATCCTACAGGTTTCCCTGTAGGATAATCTAGTTGGGCCACCGTTTGGGGGGATCCCTCAGGTCTTTATTTATGGGTCCTTCCCATGAAGGAATCTTATAACACCTGGCCTGAGGCCATGAGCCTCACTGCTGTTGGTTTGGATGCCAAATAAGGTTGGACGATGAGAGTCTCAATCGTCACCATGTAGGTGGATCTGAAAGAATCCCCTAGTTTCAGTGTGGGATTCCCACCACGAACTCCACCTGGTGCATCGAAGAGATCCTCTCTTTTTTGTTCTTTTCAGAGAATAAGCCTTCTATCTTCTTCTGCAGTTGGGAGAAGGCACTTGTCTCCCGTGCAGAAGTGGGGAAGCCGTCCGGAGACCTAACTGCTTCTTCTAGAGATTTCCGGCCTATCCTGGTTTAGGCCACCTTCATCCCAGTGATGTCAATACTTAAACTTTTGGGGATTCCAGAAGGTGTATAGGGTATCTTGTTCTTCCCAAGGAAAAGTTGAGGATTCAGCTTTCTTAGCTCCTCTGTGTGCTCTCTAGCTTCCAGAATTGTTGCTGTATCCCTTCTCCTATTCTTTGCAAGTTTTTTTTTAATGTTTATTTTTGAGAGAGAAAGAGAGACAGCAACAGAGCACAAGTCGGGGTGGGGGGCAGAGAGAGAGGGAGACACAGAATCCGAAGCAGGCTCCAGGTTCCGAGGCATCAGCACAGAGCCCGACGCGGGGCTCAAACTCACGAACCGCGAGATCATGACCTGAGCGGAAGTCGGACGCTCAGCAGACTGAGCCACCCGGGTGCCCCATCCTTTTCTCTTTATTCTTGTGTGTGTGAGACTTTACAAGAATCCCCTTACTGTCATTTTAGCGAGATTTGTGATAAGAACAGAGAGTAAGCATGTGAGTTTAATATGCCATCTTTAATTGGAAGCTCTCGATCTGTTGTGTCTACCCTAATCTTCATATTTCATAGATGCAACAAATCTCTCTCTAAATAATATATAATTTCTTTCTTCCCCCGTGTAGTTATACTGCAAGATAAAGTGAAGAACTTTTATACTCGCCTGCCGTTCCAAAAACTGACGGGGATTTCCATTAGAAACAAAGTGCCCATGTCTGAAAAATCCATTTCCAATGGGTAAGCTACTTCTGTCCTCTCAAATCTTTATTGTTAAGACTTTTCTGCTTCCATAAGAAGGTGACTTAATATCAACTAAAGGCACATACATAAGAAACTGTAAAGCCCAACGCAAAGAGTGGAAAGGTAATGAGGAGGTGACCATATCTAAAACCCGTGGCTAAGTTACTGATACCAAACACAAAATTTAGCCATGCTCATCCAGGCATCTGACACAAAAGGGAGACACTGACCCGTGTCTTATCAATTAACAGATATTATCAAGTGTTGTGATAAACTTGATCAGCAAAGTCTCACTATGCTGTGTGCAAAATCTGGAGAGAAGGTAAAACTTCTAACAAGCTCATAAGCTTATCAGGAATTTTAATTTGTTCGATATACTATTTTTAAAAGTATGTTATTATATATTTAGGTAGTTAGCTGTTATTTAGTTGTTTTACTTGAAGGTGATGTTTCTCTCAGCCTAGTCTTTGGATCCCACCCATCAGAATCACCAAGAGGATGTTTTGCAAACTTCATTCCTGGGTCCTTTCCTGGCCCTACTGAATCAGCATTTCCTGGGATGGGGCTCAAGAATCTGAATTTTAAGTAAAATTCTCCTCCTGGTGATTCTTTTCTACTTTAGAATTCGAGAGTCATTGGCCTATGAACTGTTGGTTTATGAAGTGTTGCTGATTTATGAAACTGTGTCATGTTGCTGGTGGTTAAGATCTGCTTTTGAAGGGGCGCCCGGGGGGCTCAGTCGGTTAAGCGTCCAACTTCAGCTCAGGTTGTGATCTCACGGTGTGTGAGTTCAAGCCCCTCATCGGGCTCTCTGCTATCAGCACAGAGCCCACTTTGGATCCTCTGTCCCCCTCTCTCTGCCCCTCCCTCCCACACTCTCTCAAAAATAAATGAACACTTAAAAAAATTTTTTTTAACGTTAATTTATTTTTGAGAGAGAGACAGAGCATGAGAGGGGGAGGGGCAGAGAGGAGGAGACACAGAATCTGAAGCAGGCTCCAGGCTCCAAGCTGTCAGCACAGAGCCCGATGTGGGGCTCGAAGCCACGAACCTCGAGATCATGACCTGAGCCAAAGTTGGGCGCTCAACCAACTGAGCTACCCAAGTGCTCCTAAATGAACATTAAAAAAAAAAAAAAAAAAAAAAAGATCTGCTTTTGAAAATGGACTTAAAAGGACGATATGGGGCAGGCTGTCTTGAGATCTGGCAGGGCACTGCTTGCAATGCTGGGGCAGGGTCAGAGAGAGAGGGTTGGAACCAGAGATAGACGCCATACTGGTGCTGGGGACTCAGAGAAGGATGGTTTGATGGGACAGCACGTCATCCAGGCTGGAGCTCAGCACTGGGCTTCCAAGAGAGGAAAACACAGTGGTGGGTGGGCAGGTGGGTAGGACTCTGGGAGAGGGAGCCACGGGGCAGGTGGTCCACAGCCATCAGGGCAGAGTTGCAGTCAGCATTGGAAAAATCGTCCAAGACACGGAAGCTTTGTGCACCACAGTGCGAGTGGAGTTCAGGGGCTCCTAAGACAAGGAAAGTGACAAGAATGAGGCAGTTTGCCCCCACCGAAAAGGAGCTGAGGGGCTGAGCGAGCTCCCGGGAGTCAAGGACGAGCGATCAGAACTGGGACAGGCAGTCAGGGCTAGGGGAGTTAGAGCTGAGCCCGGGAGCATTGGCTTGGAGCCACTACGTCTCTCCAGGACTGGTCCTAGAAGCTGAGGGAGGGATCTAGCAGCCACACTGAGTTATTAGGCAAAGTAGGTCCCGAGATGGGGCCTGGATCCGCCGACCCAGCAAACCAGAGTGTGATTAGCCAACATCACATGGCACATACGAAGGGAAGCTGGGTCAGGGGAAATGTGCCGGTCTTTGCCGACAGACACCTGGTTGGATCACTCTGACCGCAAGCCCATGGGGTCTCCCATTTCTGAAGATGCCTTCTCTACCCTGTCTCCCTTTCCCCAGAGCCCAAAGCTGAACTTTCTCACATTCAGGATGCTGGGTGAGCTTGGCTTAGAGACCGGCACATAACAGGCACAGAATAAATGCTCAATGAAAGAATGAGCCAATGAATGAAAGATGCCAAGACTGTGTTCCTGAGAAAAGAGTAGAATTTTGTTTTTATTTAAAAAAAATTTTTTTTAATTAAAAAAAAATTTTTTTTTATTTATTTTTGAGACAGAGGGAGGCAGAACACGAGCAGGGGAGGGGCAGAGAGAGAGAGAGAGGGAGACACACAATCCGAAGCAGGCTCCAGGATCTGGGCTGTCAGCACAGAGCCCGACACGGGGCTCGAACTCACGGAGTGTGAGATCGTGACCTGAGCTGAAGTTGGACGCTCAACCGACTGAGCCACCCAGGCGCCCTTAGAATTTTGTTTTTAGAAGGATCCTCAAAGCTAGGAATCCACTCATGCATACTGGCCACAGCACCCCCACTTCACGGAGTCATGAGGAAAGGAACTCCCGGAAGTAAGAATGACTGTAATTCAGTAGGTCCTGGGCCACTCACAAAACCCCTCTTGCCCGCTCTTTCTCTCCTCGTGCCAGCTTCTTCGAATGTGAACGGCTGTGCGATGCGGACCCGTGCTGTACTGGCTTTGGCTTTCTAAACGTGTCCCAGCTAAAAGGTAAGAGCGAGAGCGACTCCGCCTGCCTGAGCACAGCACTTGGCAGCCTGGAAAACATGCTCCCACATCTGCTCTTTTTGGGGTGGATGGGGAGGTGCCGTCCTTGTTCACACATGGGAAGTGGGGGCCTGGGAGGGGCGGTGGCGAATACATGGAACAGCCGGCCGGACGTGGCTCCTGGCCCACCGCCAGGGGAACCTTGACACGGCACTTTGCCTGGCTCACATGGCCTCCTTCTAGGCTCCCAGCTCATCTCTCAAGATGCGGCTCAGGCATCTTGGTGGGATGAACTCTGCATCCATCCATATGACCTGAATTTAAAACTGGATTCGGTGCCTTGCTAGTGATGTGATCCAGGAAAACCCACTTAATCCCAGAGCGTCTCCGCATCCCTCACGTGCAAATGCAAATACAAATCCCCCTCACGGGACTGTGTGAGGATCCAGTGACGGGATGCCAGCAGAGACCAGCCCCGGGCGCGTGGCGGGCGCCCCATCAGGAGAAGCTCCCTCCATCCCTGCGCTCTGAGACAAGCTCGTTGCGGTACCCGGGTTTTCACCGGTGGCTAAGATCGTGCCTGGAGTCCGGTGGAGCACCCCAGGCGCCCGCTGGAGGATGGGTTTGCAGGATTTCCCTCATTCCGTTAGCCGTCTTCCCTCATGATCGCCTTTCTGGTCCTGGTTCCTCCTTTGCTCCAGGAGGAGAGGTGGCGTGCCTGACTCTGAACAGCCTGGGACTTCAGACGTGCAGCGAGGAAAGTGGAGGCACCTGGCGCATTCTGGACTGTGGCTCCCCTGACACCGAGGTCCGCACCTATCCCTTTGGGTGGTACCAGAAACCTGGTGAGTCACCCGCCCCTTCTGGCTACGTGGCCGTCTTCGGTTGGCTGCCTGCCAACCATGTATTAGGATGATGTCCTTGGGCTGGGAAGGAGACCAGCCGGGATTCGTTGGGTCCAAGTGACAGAAACTGATCCTGTAGAACTTCAGCAGGGAGGGAATTTATCTGTTGCTGATAGACTCAAAGCAAAGACGACTCACCTGGTCTCAGCGACCGGGATGTATTTAGCAGGAATGAGTGGACAGTGTCTCCATCATCAGACTTTGGTTGTTGTAGTCAAGCTTTAAATTCAAGGGAGAGAGTTTGGCCCAGCTTGGGCTCTGTGCCCTCCCACTGCCAGAGGGAGGGTGGGGCAGCCCGAGCGATGTCCTCTCAAGACGGTCTGCACAGTGGGAGAGAGGAGGGTCTTCAAAGTATGGTTGAGGTGCTGTTGCTGGGCAGGGGAAACCAATAGACGTGCACTCTGCCAAGTTCCCTTGTGTTTTTTTTGGAACTTGTCAATTAGGGCAATGGAACACACGGCAGTCTTGGGGAGGGAGAGGGGGACACTGGTGTGTATTTGACGACGTACATGGAGTTAGGATTCCAGGGTCAAGGCAGCGTTGTCCCAACGTGGGCGCTTCATACATACGTGCTGATTGTATCCCAGCCCGTTTGGGGAGCTCAGTTTGAAATCGGCGAATGAACGAATGGATGGTCTGCGTGGGATGATGGAGAAGCTCTGTACTCAGATGAAGAGATACGAGTGTCTTCCCAGCTCCGCCACCTACTGTATGTTTGTCTTTTGGAAAGTCTTCCCTTGCGTCTGTTTCTCTGTTGGGAGAACGGTGATTGAGACTCACTCTGGTCCCGTCAGCTCCTACCTTCCAGGTGTTTCTAGGTGCGGGTACAGGTGGGGAACAGTGGGGAGCTGCCCGGAGACTGGGCACGTTCACCCTGTGTCCCGGAAGCAAATCCAGAAGGATGTGCCGGGTACAAAAAGATTGAAAACCCCCTCTGAGTAGGTGTCCAACGGAGAGGCTGAGATGAGGTTCGTTATCTCCAATCATGGCTTCCTCCCTCGTTTCAGAGTCAATACAGGACTGATGCTGGCCCTGCCAGGGCACTTGTCCCGGAAATGGGACTCATGGAATGTGCAGTTTGGAGGAATCTTAGAGATCTATAACTTGGATCTCTACACCCTTCACCCAACGCAACGCGTTGCCCCAAAGGAGGAAAGGAGGGGAAAACTGATATTACGTGTCTGCTGGGTGCCTGCACGTGCCGGGGCTTCTACGGGGGCATGGGATTTAATACCCATGAACGGGCATTCTCTCCTCCATTTTGAGACGAGGAGAGGGTGGCATAGGAAGTTGGAACTACTAAACCCCAAACCACACAACAAGAGTCAGGCTGCAAGGCCAGAGCTGGTGACCCTAGATGTCACTCTTCTCCGTTTCCACGTTGCTGGCAGGTCTTTCCCCTCCCGTGAGTGATTGGATGTGACAATGTCCAGACCCTTTGACCGGTTTTCCCCTAACTCAATTAACTAATAAGCAATTTATTAACATGTTGAAAAAACAATAATAAAACTAACTAATAAGCTAAGGGACCAAACCCGTCAGTGGTGTGGCCTCTCGCTCCAGAGCTGTATCCAACTTGAAGGGGCTGGGATGGGGCTCCGTGGTAGAATCTGGCCCCGGCCCTTGTCCCTGAGCCTACTAACCCCCGAGGCATTCCTTGGCTTTCGGGCAGATTTATGTGGAGTTAATGACTAGCAGGCTGAATGGAATCTTCCCCGCTGATGTCTACCTTGAGCATCTTGTGACTGATCCTTGATCTGAATTCACTGGGGGTCAGGGTCATGCTTTTAATTTTATTTTAACATCCTGATTTATTTTAGGAAAAACATCAGGGTTGTATGATGACATAGCCTCGCTGGGTTTCTATTTAGAGAAGAATGTTCCATATAGGCTTTAACTCACAGGGACAGGGGAGAAGTAAATGCTTGCTTAGCACTACGGCCCCCCCGGGAGACCCCAGGGCCAGCCCTGCGTATTTCGGGGGCTTCGAAATGGAACCCTTCGTCTTCAGAGCTTCCCCGCCCGTCTCTGCTCCCATCCCCCCTCCCATCTCCTCACCCCGCAGAAGACTGAAAAATGTCTTTCTTGAGAATCTTCATCTGGCTCAGGGAAGACTTGGGTAAAAAGAAGGTTAAGATATAAGTCATTTGTTCAGAAATATCGTGGGAATTGGACCAGGGCGTTACAACATCGTGGCAGGAGGTGGCAGAGAGAAGAACCCAAGGTGCTCATTGTCCCAGTTCATTCCATATGTTCTGTTTCTTTTCATCAGATGGCACAGACCCCTAGCTTTTTCCAATATATATTTTGTGGGGTCGGGCTGGGGACTCAGTTCTGTCCAGAAACTGCGGGCTGGGGAATTAAAAATGCACAGCGGTGCTCTCTTTCAAAGGACACTGACTGGACATTGACCGTGCCCAGGGCCTCTGGTGTTACTAATCAGCCCGTATTCATCGGACTCTTTCTGTGTGCCTGGCTGGATAAAGCATTTATAAGCCTTATCTCATCTAATCTTCACAAACGCTGTTAGATAAGGAAAGGGAGGTTCAGAGAGGTTAAGTCACTTGCCCAAGGCCACACAGGAATCACATCTTATTCAGACCCAACCACATAACATAAGGATTCAGTCAGTCAGAAAGACCTAGGTCTGAACTCTGACTCTGTCGTATGCCCACCTGAACCATGAAGGGTGGAAAGGACCCTAAATCTCCTCTCCATCAGTTTTGGCACACGCAGCGTAAGTTTTTATGGAAGAATTCTTGGAAAGAATTTCCATAGTAGGCTTTGGCCCTTGCTTCAGATCCATGGCTTGGCCTTTTAGTCTGTTGACATCTATATTGAGTGTTGACCACAGGCCCCAGATTAGACTCCAGGCTGAGAGCCAGAGACGAGAGGCATAACCCAGGACCCGTTTCTGAAGAACCGCCCCTGAGGCAGGGGAAGGGAAGTGATACTCACCGAACTCCTGATACACGTTAAACACCGAGGAAACATGGGAGGTAGAGGGTCCTGCCTGCAGAGGGTTTAGCTGGGCTGAGGGGCCGGATGCAAGAGAAATGGAACATTTCTTAAGCGCTTACTGTATGTCAGAAACCACCTTAGAGCGCTTTTTTCCCCTGTGTTAATTTGCCAACCCCTGTGAAATGGGCTGTATTCCTATCCTCCTGTGAGGAGATAATCATTCTGTCTGCAAGCAGAGATGTAGCTGAGGTTCCCGTGGGGGCTGCACGATGGTGGGGTCAGGGGGCTTCTGGAGCACGAAAGGGGAAGAGAATTCTGTTCTACAAGGGATTATGCAAAAGTGTCTCCAGGGGTAAAGGAGAGTGGGCTGACGGGGGCAGTGACCACTGTGTGGGGACAGGCAGCAGGCTACGGAGGTGGGGTGGGCCAGGGTCCTGCCCTCACAGCCCTCAGAGTTTCAGAGACCCGCACACACAGGCAATGGGGCAGTCACAGCATAACGATGGTGCCAGGCTATTCACAGAACAAAGGCCAGGAGAGAGGCACAAACCTGTCTGGGAGCACCAACAGGGGGCCCCAGAGAGCCCACGGCAATGCACTATAGGACTCTGCGGTCCACAGTGAGCAGAAAGTTCCATGTGTCGGTGCAGAACAGAGGCTCAGGCTGAGAGAGTGTGAACGCAGAAGAGGCTGTTCTCGGGCCTGCCCCAGCAGGAGGGCCCAGGGAGCACGCCCGCTTCTTCGCATCCAGGGTGGGAGCGGCCAGTGCTGCTCTGTGGTCGAGCAGTGCCCCAGAGCCCCGGCTTTTCTGGAAAGGGCGGGCCCCCGGGGCCCTCGTACCTTCCCTTTGCTCTTTAAAGAGAACGAAGGCTGCCCGTTCTCTCCGCAGCTGTGCATGGCTGGCAAGTGGGGCAGGGTCTCTGGTTTCTTGATAAAGTCAAATGTGGCTTCTAAAAAAAACAGTCGAAGCCACACAGTTCCTGCTAAGCAAATGCACTTGGACCTTGCAGCAATTCTAGGTAAGGGAACATAACCTGGGTAGGAAATGAAAAGCCCATGCGATTAGGCCTGTCTGCAATCCACGTCGAAACTACCACATGGAGGTAGGGTTACTGAATGGCCCGCTCTCTGTCCTCATTTGCGTCCTGCCCACAGCTCCTGCCAAATGCTCAGTGCCAGGTTGGCTCCAGGCACCAGGCTGGCATTTCGCAACAACGTCTTCTTTAATCCCCAAGCACCCCTGACGAGATAGGGCCTATTGTGAACCCCATTCTGTGCTGTGCTGGCCAATATTTCACAGCTGGCGAGGGTGAGTGGAAGCCCTGATTTGTGGCGATTGCCACTTGCCGTGGTGGAGATGTCCCCACCATGGCCACCAGCTTGCTCTCTGTCTGTCTTACCCCAAAAGCAAAACCCTATTAAGAAATACTGCTGAGGGGGTGAGAAAGGGTAAGTAATGCAACAGCAGTAGAGCCACGTGATCTGTTGTCTGCTGAGATGAGCTGCTGGGTGGTGCTCCCTGGTGGTGCTCGCTGAGACGAGCCGCTGGGTGGGCTCCCTGGTGGTGCTCGCTGAGACGAGCCGGTGGGTGATGCTCCCTGGTGGTGCTCGCTGAGACGAGCCGCTGGGTGGTGCTCCCTGGTGGTGCTCGGTGAGACGAGCCGCTGGGTGATGCTCCCTGGTGGTGCTCGCTGAGACGAGCCGCTGGGTGGTGCTCCCTGGTGGTGCTCGCTGAGACGAGCCGCTGGGTGATGCTCCCTGGTGGTGCTCGCTGAGATGAGCTGCTGGTTGGTGCTCCCTGGTGGTGCTCGCTGAGATGAGCCGGTGGGTGATGCTCCCTGGTGGTGCTCGCTGAGATGAGCTGGTGGGTGATGCTCCCTGGTGGTGCTCGCTGAGATGAGCCGCTGGGTGATGCTCCCTGGTGGTGCTCGCTGAGATGAGCTGCTGGGTGGTGCTCCCTGGTGGTGCTCGCTGAGATGAGCTGCTGGGTGGTGCTTCCTGGTGGTGCTCGCTGAGATGAGCTTCATGGTGATGCTCCCTGGTGGTGCTCGCTGAGATGAGCTGCTGGTTGGTGCTCCCTGGTGGTGCTCGCTGAGATGAGC